>NW_026878973.1:0-25623 GCF_032173495.1 Musca vetustissima
GTGGATTTTTTTACAATATTTCAAAAAGGTCCTTCAGGTTTAAAGGCGTTGATTTTTTAACAATATATCAACAAGGGCCTTGAGGTTTAAAGGCGTGGATTTTTTAACAATGTTTCAACAAGGACCTTCAGGTTTAAAGGCGTGGATTTTTTAACCATATTTCAACAAGGACCTTCAGGTTTAAAGGCGTGGATTTTTTAACCATATTTCAACAAGGACCTTCAGGTTTAAAGGCGTGGATTTTTTAATAATATTTCAACAAGGACTTTCAGGTTTAAAGGCTTGGCTTTTTAACAATATATCAAAAAGGGCTCTCAGGTTTAAAGGCTTGGATTTTTTTAACAATATTTCAAAAAGGACTCTCAGGTTTAAAGACTTGGATTTTTTTATATAGGGTATTTTTTAATAGGACCTTTAGATTAAACGCCGTGGATTTTTAACAATATTGCAAATAGTTCCTTTAGGTTTAAATCCGTAAATTTTTAACAAAATTTTAACAAGGACCTTCAGTTCAAAAGGAATGAGTTTTTAAGAGTATTTCAGCAAGGACATGCAGACCAATATTTCAACAAGAGCCCGGTCGACCGATAGAAGTGGAGAAGCGGCAGTATAAAAAAAGTATTAAAAAAATTCTTAAATTATTTACCTGTATTTATATTTCATATCCGCACCTTCATAAATTTCCCACATTTCACAATTACCTATCATAAATCATATGCCCGTACTCCGTGACGTATACACCACATTCATATCGAAAGCTTTTATGGTTTTCCCAGAATGAAATTAAGACACTTACATCACTACTAGTTGATTGTCCTGACGTTTTGCCACATAAAATTGATAGTCCCAATGGGAAAATCTTTGTCAATTGACTTCGTCATAGCTGCTGCTTCTTCTACTTCTTCTACGCAAAAAAAGAACAGAGCTAATGAAGCTAACGATTGCCGTTGTACATTTATCAAATTGTGGTTAAGGAAAATCGTCATAATAGCTTATCGAGAAAATGTGGAAAATACAACAAGAACAACAGCAAATACATAGTAATAATATATCACAAGTTATCAAATTGCAGCATATGTGACGTAAGAAAAGATAACACTGAGAGAAGTTTTACAAGAGACTACTATTTTCACATGAATCGTGAGAAAAGTAGGTGTGGCTGTTTTCTTAAGGGCGAACACAACAATAGGAAGGATTTATTTAAGAATAGTTTGATCAGGACCAGCGGAACCAAAGGCGTGGATTTCCTAAATGATATTTCTATAAGGACCAGCAGACCCAGAGGCGTGAATTTTATAAAGAATATTCCAACAAAGACGAACACAACAAGGATCAACGCAATAAGCTAGGACAGCTGATTCTATGTACCCCAATGACTCGACAGAAGACTGCCACCAGAGGCTTCCACGTCATCAAATTCAAGTACGTGCTAATGATTTGTGTTCTGGAGGCAGCATTATATCCCATAATGCCAGCTCACTTTTAGCCCGTAGAGAGAACTCCGGACCGTGGTAGTGGTTGTCAGAACCGCATCCACCACAAATCTACCTTGAAGTGATGCAATGTATATTGCTTGTAACGCTACCACATCTCCCAGTGTGTTTCAAGCATTACCGCAGTCGAAATACGAGACACCTGGTCCCGACAATGCATCGTTCCTGCAGCTCATCTTTGATGGCCCCACAACAACATCAACGAAATTTTGGATTTTATGAGTCGAAGAAAAATAATGGTTGCTGGGATCCCAGAAACAAAGCTTACAGCATTCCTATGGCTACAAAATTGTGCGGAAGGGTCTTACTAACAAAGTGGAGGTGGGAAACTTACATTCTTGTTACACCACTCTGTCCAGTACATACCTATGTCGCTAGAGAAGAACTCAAGTGAACCATACATTGAATGAATGGTGTACAAACATCCTCATAGAGGAACCATGTCTTATAAATGATGTTCCCTAGTAACCCTTCGTTTCTCTCGATTCAAATAATCTCCCTATAATCTTCTCGCCGGCAAATGACCATTTGTCGTACTTTCCTGAATCACGAAACAACTGATTCGCAAGGGTTCGGATAGTTTCGCAATTACTGCTTGAAGGAGCTGCGCATCTCCTCCGGTTCTCCGGTAACTGGGAGGATTTTCCATGACTTCTGCTTCTGTCCAAACATCTCAGCAGAAGCGACGGTATTAGCTGTGACAACTCGTAATTTCTCTTGGTCCAGACCTACTCCTTTTAATTGTCCTAATCAGCTAACCGATTTCTTAACATCTGAAGGATTTTCTTTCCAGATGTTTCCCAATCACTTCTTCAAAGACCTGTCCATCCCCTCAAATCCTCTGATAGCTGAGAGGAATTTCCTTAAATTTGTCACTGCTGCTACAGCTCCATAATATCGAAGTTAGTTAGAAGCGACGGTATTGATCAATTAGCGTGATGATCGTCATCGTACGACCCTTGAAGATCCAAGAGTGAGACAACTTACTCTTGATGTCAGCAGACTAGTATGAGAGCATAAAAGGAATAACTATCTAGCCAAATGAAGCAATGCAATATTGTGACCGGAGCAACAGCCCTGAAGAACACTAGGGCATCTAAATGGTTGGGATCGCACGAAATATTAATGATAATGTTTAAGAAACTGGATGTACTCGGAGTATAGTAATAAAGATCAGGTCTCATAGTTCCTGGAGCCTGAAAAGTAAGCAGAGTGGTTCCGCTACTGAAGCCTGGCAAATATGCCACTAGGGTACGTACGGCTGAGTTCACTTCTATCGTCCGTAGCAAAAACACTTGTGATACAACTCCTCCCATAGATGAGAAACAGTTTTTCAGTAGCTCAATATCAACATAGATTCCGTAAGATGACGATTACCTAAATCAAGCCTCATTGTCCCTGAGGTAGGCTGGGTGATCCCGCAACTGAACCCAGCAAGGATCCCATCAGATTTCACTTCTTTTGCCAGTGATAAAGTCACTTGAGGCACTAGTCCTCCAATCGATGAAAAATTGATTACTTGTAGTCCAAAATCTACATGGCTTAAGTTAGATGCACAGTACTACGACAGCATTACATCCTATTTGCTCAGATATTAGTAGGGGATTGAAGCTGAACTGACCGCGCAACTAACAATTTATTGTGGATCTTAATATATACAAGGTCTTCGATACAATCAACTAAGACAAGTTGTTCGAATACACAGGGAAGACCAACCACCGACAGAGAACAACAGGTCGAGGAGGAGGCCCCTACGTAGAGCCCTCCCAACCGAAGAGGTACCAACGCAATTTACGAAGGAAGCTGTTGTTTCAAGAACGTTAAGCCATCTAAACCGTTGGGCCCGTACGAAATTTCTATGGTAATACTTAAGCAAATGGATGAACCCAGAGTCAAATACTTAACATCAGTCTTCAATTTTTCGTTCAATCCATATAGTTCCTGGAACCTAAAGAGTAAGTGGGGTGGTCTCGATACTGGCAAGGATGTATCAGATTTGAATCGTACAGGCCAACATCACTTCTGTAGCCAATAGTAAAGACTCTTGATCCACCAATACAAAGACACTTGGAGACCAAAATCAACACATGCACAGTACTGCGACAGAATTGGACAGAATTTACAAAAATATTACTATAGGATTGAATTAGAACAGTCCATTCAACCGAACATTTATAGTGGTTCGAAGAAGGCCAACATTTGCCTGTGTTTGAAACGAGAATTCGAAGATCCGTAGGATTCGGAACTGTTCAAACTCCAATATATGTATTAGGTGTAACTTTTGACACCCTTTTCAAGATGTATAAGTAGACTTTAAGTCAAAGAGACCTTTTTGACCTCTTATAAATAAATAGATCGGTATGTTGCCGATCCATTTCTTTATAAGAGGTCCATACCCCAACGGTTACCATAACTGTTTAGTTCACGGTTTGTTCTGGTTCTGTCCTCTACTAATATTTGTGGAATCTGTAAGTTCCGCAGTACTACGACAGTATTACAAGCCATTTCCACATATATTAGTAGATGATTGAACCAGAACAAACCGTGCAACTGAACAGTTATGCTAACTATTGCCCTATCGACTTGCGGGCCAGAAAATGAATATAAAATATAAACTATTCCAAGATATAAAAATTATAAAATATCAAAAATTGAATTATAAAGAAATAAAGAACCAGCTAGGTGATCGCCTCTAGGTACCACCGCCATCTTTCCAACCAGCTTTTAACATCGGCACCTCCACCTTTGTCTGTCGGCTTCATCTTCCATCCAGAACCATTGGCCATAGTCTTCGTCAGCTTCTCGATCATACGGCTTCCAAGTGGCTTGTCCGCATCTTTGGCCGGCAGCATCATACTCCAGGCTGTGCCATTTGCAAACCTCATCATAGCCGCGGCTTCATTTTTCAGCTTGTTCCCGCTTCTGACCGTAGACTTCGTTTTGGTGGGACAACCTTCCCCTTCTGCTTCACCATCTTTCTTGGCACCACATTCATTCCTCTTCGGCAGAACGCCATCTTTATTACGTGGTGCACCATCTAACGTTGGCTGAGTATTGCATGAGACTGCTGGATCTAACTTCCCGGCCGCCTTTCCACGATTTATATCGACCATCTTCCTGACCGGAACATCCATAACTAGCGGTTTCTGCTTATCACCACTTTCACATTTTGTTATGGGTTCAGCGCCATTTTCCGCCGGCTTCATCTTCCTACCGGCAAAACAAGTACCCACTGGTGACTCACAGTTCACAGCAAGTCTTCCTTTATGTACCTGCTCCTTGTTCACTGTCTTCAACTTCCCAACTGCATATTGTTCCATAACTGGTTTCTCCGCACCAGCCACCGCATCATTCTTTTTCATGTCCAATTGCCGCTCCTTATTGTCATTGGCAACCATTCGTCTCACCAAGTGGTCACGTTGGTGACCACTTTGAAGGCTGCCCATTTGTTCTTGGACTGGCCTAAAACCTCCTGCCATATTGGATTTCTTCTCCAATATCTCCATCCACCAATCCCGCACCACCGGATCGCCTTTTACTTCACCGGATGCGTCCCTCACTAGACTTTCTATAAAGTCATATAGGTTCGGTACCACATTCGCAGATAGTCGATCAATATTCTCTGCGAACATGTTAATATTATTTAGAAGATTGTTTATCTCCCACTCCAGGTTCGATGCCGAGGCTCCGCCTAGCTTATCTTCATCTGCAGCCGCTATGCCCAGACTTGAAGCTTCACTGGTTAAATGTCTCGCCGTCACCACCATTTTCCTCACCGCAGTCTCCTTTTGACTCGGCATTCTGAATGTTTGCAATGTACTGCCTTGTACTTCCACTGCATCTCCTTCTTCTTCTCTGGTACGGACATGATGTCTCCCCTTCTTCCTCGCCGCAGTCTCTTTTTGACTCAGAATTTTATTTTTCCAATTGTTTTCTTTCTGTAGATTTTTCACCAAGCTGACAGAATTTCTTTGACTGTTAAGATAAATTCTTCAGCACACCTTTCTTTACTATCGGTCACTGATCCGGCTCGAAGGACCAATGAAAAACTAGGGATCTTACGCGGATATTGTCCGCGGACTGATAGCACGTATGTTTCTTATTTGCTGTGCATTTACACACTAATTTATTAATATAGAAAGTAATCCTTAAGAACTAAGTTGTACAATATGGCTTAACCTATCTTAGACTAATGTGTAAAAGAGAGAGAGAGTGCATCTGCCATAACCCATGGAGTGGACACACACACAATTCTTTATCTCAAATGTGGCAAGCACGCTGCACATGCATATCAGTCTGTAGTGAAGATAACTCCCCGTAATCTCACCCAAACATACCACTTGTGGCAATAGAAAACACCTATCTTATTATTGTGTACAAATATTCAACCAAAATAATCTCTTATCTTATGTGGACTGTAGACAAAAATAGATCCCTGTTTAACTAAATGTTCTCTCTTTTACACAAGAGACCCACAGCAAGACGTTCACTATCTTTATTATTTAAAAACCATGTTCGCTACGTGAACAACTTCGATACCATGTTAGGTGCCTTCGATATCATGTTATCATGTTCAAGGACTAAAGAAGATCAACATTCAACAGTGTTCAAAGAATGGTTAATTTATATAACATTGCTTTTATTTTTCCGAGTGTACCGCATTTATCAATGATACTAAAATAGGAAAAAAATATCATATATATAAAATATATCTTATCATTCTGATCCAATTGTGACGTTGTCATTGCTATTTGCGGAAAAAGGGTGTGAAATTTCTGCACCATTGTTATGTGCACTACTACTAATAATCCTCTTTAGCGTATGGCGAATAATTCTGTACTTAGGATTTCTCTTATTATCAGAAACATCAGCATTTTATTGCTTCAGGTCTATAAATAACTCAATTGCAAATATACGTAACATTAGATTGTATCGTAATCGGAAATGTTTTCCAATAGTTGGAATATATATGTTTTCATAGCTAAATAATGAATACCCTATGGAATTTGAAATGTATATATGTCCCCATAATTACTACCAAAGAAATACACATTCAACAGATTCATTAAAGTTCTATAAACCAACAAATTTTTTCCAGCAAGAAAAAAGTATGTCTGTGTAATGTAAATCCCCACATTCCCTAAACAAAATAATGGAATCCTAAAGCTACACATATAGTCTTGAACATACATACAGAAAAAATCCCCTCCTCTTAAAAAGGATGTACATACAACATACACACATATTTTTACGCTGCTGTGACGTCAACAACAAAAATTTAAACCTCATGTCAGTAATACTAATAATAGCAACAACAACGTCATGAGCGGCTATTGCAACAGTGTCCTATTGAAATGAGCACAAGTCGTAAACACATACGCACACACACCCAGTAGAAAATACTCTCTTGCTTGACAATTTCGTTAACGAATCGTTGACGAAATTTATGGAATTGTCATTCATGACTAAAAACATGATATGTCGTCGAAAATGTCGTTCTACTCGAAATATGAAAACAAAACAAAAATAGTCTGAATCGAGTGTACTATGAAATATTGACAGAAACAAATAGAAAATTCTTTCTGAAAATATATATAAGAAATTTGAGATAAAGAAGACGTGCTATCTTGGTTAAAATAGGTAAGTTTAAAAGAATATATAACTATTTATATCACTATTTAAATGCATTGTTTTACTCTTAGGATGGGGCAAATAAATGGCAATTGGTGAAATATTGTAAGTAATATCTGAAAGATGTTTCATATTCCAATGCATTTTAATTTTGTTGTTTCTTTACAGATGCTGTTAAAATGGAGATAATCATTACGCCAACTTCTCAGGCAATGTGCCTATTTGTATTACATGATATTATGTAAATATATGGTATGTTTTTGTAATATAATAAATTTATGCTATAAAAAATATACATTAGTATCTTTAAGTACGAAATTCCTTAATCCATACCTTAATCCTGTAATTTTAATTCCAAATTTAGGTTTTCCATGTCTATCCTTTCACTCAAATCGAAACCATTTAATTCTGTTCGTTCTTAACCACCTCAATCATGTTCTCTAAGAGTAAACTTAATTAAAATTTCAGTTTTCCATTTCTATCTGGTTTCCATTTCTATTAAATCGAAATTCTTCCAAGTTTAGTACCTATTGGTACACATACATTCTAACAGTATTCGTAAACCCAAATTGCAGAATTCCAGCCCCATCTGTTCACACAAAGACAATTGATAAAATATTTAGTACCATTTAGTACGTTCCCATAAGTACGAATTTCCTAAACCAAATCAATCCTACACTCCAACAGTAATTTTAATTCCAAAATTCTGAAGTCCAGCCTATCCGTTTGCACAAAATCAAGTTGTACCAAATATAGTACCATTTAGCACACATAAGTACTTTATTTTCATATCTCAATTCTACACTTCAACAATAACTATTATCCAAATTTTAGGTTTCCAGATCTCTCCGTTCACTCAAACCCAAATTGTACCAAATCTAGTTCTATTTAGTACTATACGTACACATAAATATGAATTCCCAAAGCTGTCTTTATAGTACAATCCTCAACAGTAATTTTACTTCCAAATTTCAGGTTTTTAGCTCTATCCGTTCACCCAAAATCCAAATTGTACTAAATTTAGTAACATTTAGTACTTTCGTACGCATAAGTACGAATTTCCTAAACTTATCAATCCTACAATCCAACTTTCCTTTTAATTCCCAATTTCAAGACTCCAGCTCTATTTGTTCACCTAAATCCAACTTGAACCAAATTTTGTACTTTTAGTCCTCTACTCCAAAACTAATCCTAATTCCTCTTTTCAGGACTCCATTTCTATACTCTCAAATAAATGCAAATAGTATCAAATCCGGGGTCAATGACCCTTAATCCCCCTCAATGACCCTTAATCCCCTCAATGACCCTTAATCCGGGGTCAACGACCTTTAATCCGGATTAAGCCTTAATCCCCTCAGTGACCCTCAATCCGGGGTCAATGACCTTTAATCCGGATTAGGCTCTAAGGCTTAGTCCGGATTAAGGGTCACTAAGGGATTTAAGGGTTATTGACCCCGGATTAAGGGTCACTGAGGGGATTAAGGGTCATTGACCCCGGATTAGAGGTCACTGAAGAGATTAAAGCTTAATCCGGATTAAGGTCATTGAGGGAATTAAGGCTTAATCGGGATTAAGGGTCATTGAGGGGATTAAGGGTTATTAACCCCAGATTAAAGGTCATTAAATCAGGATTAAGGGTCATTGAGGGTATTAAGGCTTAATCCGGATTAAACGTCATAGACCCCAGATAAAGGGTCATTGAGGGGATTAAGGGTCATTGCTTGTTAATGAATTAAATCGAGAATGCCTTATATAACCTTAATATATAAAGGAGCTTAGAGATAAACGAGTGAGTGACTGTGAGATCATCGCCCAGACGAAACGGCTGAAGCTTGAAGCATGAAATTTTGAGTACTTATGTGTATAATAAGTACTAAATTTGGTACTATTTACATTTATTTAAGCGTACAGAGGTGGAGACCTGAAAATATGAATTAGGATTACTTTTGGAGTAGAGGACTAAAAGTACAAAATTTGTTACAAGTTGGATTTAGGAGTGCAGATAGAACTGGAGTCTTGAAATTGGGAATTAAAATGACTGTTGAAGTGTAGGATTGAGGAGTTCAGGAAATTCGTACTTATGGGCACGAAACTACTAAATGTTAATAAATTTAGTACAATTTGGATTTTGGGTGAACGGATAGAGCTGAAAACCTGAAATTAGGAATTAAAATTACTGTTGAGGATTGAGCTATAGGGACAGACCCAGTATAAAATACTCTCTTGCGTGACAATTTCATTGACGAAACGTTGACGAAATTTATGGAATTGTCATTCATGACTAAACACATGATATGTCGTCGAAAATGTCGTTCTTCTCGAAATATGAAAACAAAAATAGTATGAATCGAGTGTGCTATGAAATATTGACAGAAACGAAAAGAAAAATGTTTCTGAAAAAATATATAAGAAATTTAGGTTAAATTTAAATATATAAGAATTAAGAGTCTCGGTTAAAATAGGTAAGTTTAACTGAATATATAATTATTTGTATCATTTCTTAATTGCTTTCTTTTACTCTTAGGATGGGGCAAATAAATGACAATTGGTGAAATATTGTAAGCAATATCTGAAAGATGTTTCATATTTTAAAGCGTTTTAATGTATTTGTTTCTTTACAACTTATCATGCAATGTATTTATTTATATTATTATAAACGTAAATGCAATGTATAATTCTTGTTATATAATAAATTACATGCTATAAAAATATAAATTGAAAATGTATGTATATGTATATTTTTATTTGAATTTTTAAAGGGGTATGATTGATGACAATGGGTATTCAGTCGTCAACGACTGTGTAAACGACATAGTCGATGATAGTCGTCAACGAAAAGTAGGGAATTTTGTCGCCGAAGTTGTCGTCAACGACAACTTCGCTTACCTTGTCGCCCAAGTTGTCTTGCATGAATACTGCGACACTTGTGTGAAATTTTCGTCAAGGATCTCACATTGTTGTCTGTAAAGTGTCTTCAAGGAATTGCCATTGTCTTGCACGATTCGTTAATGTTGTCTGCAAGACACTTTCTACTGGGCATATAAATATACACACACAAATAATGTTAAGTGAGCCTTAAGCTCTTTTTGCTGATAAACAAAGGTCAGGGTATACAGGGGACACAGAGAGAGCAACAAGGAGAAAGAGTGTGAACTTAATGGAATTTTTTGCAATACCAATAAAAGTTATTTCTTGGTGAGAGTGCCAACTTGGACTAATGACTATAACATAGCTCTACAATTGGGGGAAATTTTAAACATTGCATATACGGTTGTAATAAAACTTTAAGGAAAACAACAAGATAAAAGTTTTATATTAAAAAAATTGAATCTGGTCAGTTAGAAAACTCTATGCATTTTGATTTATCGACACGAATAGTAAGATTATTAGTATGTCATCTAACTAAGATAAAATCGGTGTAAATTAGTGACATTAGTATATAATGCCTGGGTCTATGATTCAAAGTCATCCAATTTGAGGTGGAATGAAATTGAACAAAACATATTGTGTCATACTCATCGGAAACAAAAATACCGACAGCCTAATCAGATATGCGGAAAGAGAGTCACAAGTACTTTCTTTTCACTGTTCATTCGTTTCAATTTTCATATTCAAGTCCTATATCAATGAAAAATTTGCGACTTATAGATACATTATGACAACACGTATGCGCACTAATGTCCTCCAGCATATTTATTATTTAAATCATTGGCCCGGAAATAACAATATGACGAAAATACATAAAGTTTTAAGCCAAGGTACTCTCACTCACCGAAAACATTTATTCGGAAGAATTATTATTAAATACCGGTGGGTAAATGTTTCCACCATATAGAAAATCGGTAGGTCATTATATGTGATGACTTGCATACGACTCCAAAATTCTGGAAATTGGGTTGTACCAGAAACCAAGGACAAATAAGCCCCCAAATAATAGATTAGTTCTCGTATTTATATACATTCATTATACCCTTCACCACACTGTGGTACAGGGTATTATGTCTTTGTGCATATGTTTGTAACAGGCACAAGGAAACGAGATAGACACATGGTTCCTTTTGAGAATATGCATGGAATCGCTTTCTGAGTCGATTTATGCATGTCCGTCCGTCTGTCTGTCCGTCTGTAGATGTTAAATTGTAAACAAAGTACAGGTCGCATTTATGATCCGATTTGGATGAAATTTGGCACAAGTCACTTATATGGCCCAAGGACGAACCCTATTGAAATTGGGAAAATCGGTTGAGATTTAGATAAAGCTCTCATATATATTTTCGTCCGATTTAAGGTAAATGGGGCACCAAAGTCCCTATATATCATTCGATTTCCACGAAATTTGGCACAGAGTACTGAATTAGGTCCAGAATAATGTGTGTCAAGTTTCGAGAAAATCGGATCAGATTTATATATAGCTCCCATATATATTTTCGTCCGATTTTATGTAAATGGTGCACCAAAGTCCCTATATATCCTTCGATTTGCACGAAATTTGGCATAGCATACTGAATTAAGTCTAAAAAGATGTGTGCTAAATTTCGCGGCCCATCCCCTCTGGTATCAGATAGGAATTTTTGAAAAATGTCTGTTGGATGAATAGCCGAAAGATTAAATTTCCCAGCTGAAGCGACGGCATTGGCCATGAACGTTCGTCCTACGAACTGGAGGTACACAATAATTTGCGAAGGAAGATGTTGTAGATGTCATCAAGGCCCAAAACGTTGGAAGGGACTAAATTCCTATGGTAATCAATTTGTCGTTAGCCATCCACATAGTTTCTGAAGCATGAAAAATAGTCAGCGTGATTACGCTACCTGCAGCAAGGATCCAATCGCAAAAATACTTGAGGCGTTTAGAGTATCCGAATGCCTATTTCTTAGTATCCGAACATAGACATTACTACGACAGCATTGCAAGTAATTTCCTCACATATTGGTAGAGGACTGAACCAGAACAAGCTGTATGACAGTTGCTCTTAACCAATCGAAGGCATTCCATATCGTCCACCATGCCAAGATATTCGAGTACATAGGGAAAACCAAACTCCAGCATGTTAAACACGTTGAATAATCAACTGTTTTAATGAATGCCAGGCATATTTAGTATTCAGAAAGCAAAAGTCGAAGTTCAGTAGAGTTAGGTCGTTCCGGAACGAACTAGTTCATAGGAACTATTCCAATAAAGGAACGATCGGAACTAGGTTCAGTTATTTAGTTCCTTTTTCTGATCCCGTTCCTCTACTAGATCTCATTCCTTCGTTTGATCTTGTTCATTAATTTAATATAGATCCTTTATTCCCATATTCTTCATTCGTTCTCGTTCAATTTTTAGATGCTAAATAATAAAATCATTTCTCTGAAACTGTTCAACCTCTAACTTTCTGATATTAAACATCTACAGGAAGCCATAAATCCCACATTGCATGAATATGACGTCGGGTGTCATTATTGATGATCTATATTTGAGGAATTTGAAAATATCCGCCACCAAATCTACAATCACTCAGTTCGTCACTTGGACTTTTGAAATGAAGCTAGTGCTAAACATAATGGTCGAGTCATTCATTCAAGTTGTCAGGCCGCTGGTATTTGCGATAAGATGAGAATTAGGACCACGGTCCTCAATTTGCTGACCGTCAGCTCTTGGGTTGCAGACCCTTTATTGACAATTTTAAAAAGTAATTTAGAAAGAAATTAGAGGTAAATTTGCTAATGTACGTGATACGCAGTCGAAAAACATTCACACCAGCCAGTATGCCGCCCTGAGAATTACAATAGGGGAACGTCATTATTATGACCCACCTGTTGGACATCTTCGTGATGATTCACGAGTGGACCATATTTTTAAATAGACAAAAATCATACCCGTCCATCAGCACAACCGAATGTTGTCGATGCTGAACAGCACTGACATAGTCTTTTCCCGCCCAAGTGTGCCTTGAGCGATTGAACCGATTCAACTGCTTTACTCAGTCTACTAACGATTATTTCTGCAAATAATTTAATGAAATAAATAATTCAATAATCTTAGTTCCATGTCCAAGTGGGTTATTTAGTTCCCAGGAAAATATAAATATATATATATATATACACAATTCATGGTGTAATATGTACGTACGTTATGTACATACAATACGGAAGTATTCATATATTTATGTAAATAGCCTGTGGTATGTGAAATCTCAAACAGAAAAACAGAGGCGATTTTCTTAATAAAAAAGCGAAAGGCATGTATGATTCTGAAAGCAACAGTTTTACAGACATACATATGTATATTTAAAATAAATTTATATATGTACATATATATATAGTATGTATGTTGAATCACAGTAAATTCAATTTGGTGTACGTATATATATTTTATATATTCTACTAGCGGGACCCGTGGCGCTTCGCTCCCCCTGCTGAAGTTATCAAATTAAAATTTTGATATGATCAATTAGTAATCATCCTATATACAGCTGCAATATTTACTAAATTTCACGAAACTTTGCACACATCAATTCTAGACTTAATTCAGTACGCTCTGCTAAAATTCGTGCAAATGAAAAGATTTCCAGGGGCTTTGGTGCATCAGTTACCTAAAATCGGGCGAAACTATATATGGGAGCTATATGTAAATCTGAACCGATTTTCATGAAACTTAGCACACATTATTATAGACGCAGTTCAGTACGCTATGCCAAAATTCGTGCAAATCAAAATATTTCCAGGGAATTTAGTGGACCATTTTTTTAAAATCGGGCGAAACTATATATGGGAGCTATATCTAAATCTAAACCGACACGAAACTTGGCACACATCATCCTAGACTTAATTCAGTACGCTGTGCCAAATTTCGTGTAAATCGAAACACATATAGGGACTTTAGCACACAATTTACCTTAAATCGGACGAAGATATATATGGGATGTATATCTAAATCTGAACCGATTTTCACGAAACTTAACACACGTCATTCTAGACCTTATTCATTACGCTGTGCCAAATTTCGTGTAAATCGAAAGATTTATAGGGAATTTGGTACACCATTTACCTCAAATCGGACGAAAATATATATGGGAGCTATATCTAAATCTCAACCGATTTTTCCCAATTTCAATAGGGTACGTTCTTGGGCCAAACAAATGAGCTGTGCCAAATTTCATCCGATTCGGATCATAAATGCGACTTGTACTTTGTTTACAATTTACAATAACATGGACAGACAGACAGACATGCATAAATCGACTCAGAAAGTGATTCTATGCATATTCTCAGAAGGAACCATGGGTCTATCTGGATTATTTTTTCCTGTTACAAACATATGCACAAAGACATAATAACCTATACAACCGTGTGGTGAAGGGTATAAAAATAGTGGTATATCTGAGATGATCCTATCCCAGTCTCTGACTTTTTCTGATGATAAAACGATTTACAATTAAAATGCACACTATTCACTTCAATGTTTTTTTTATTTTGAAATCCAAATAACATTTTGTTTAATTGTGTTCAAAATAAACTTGTTTTCACAAACTGACAAAAATGGAAAATTATAATGTCAACCAATTTTTTTTCATATGTTTGTTTTTCAAAATATGTATGTCCTCATCGTTCGAAAATATATCCCCATCGGATGATGAGTATTTGTATCCATGTTACTCAACCATATTTTCAAGCCGCTATCTTAAGATATACCCATAGAAAATATTCTACATATGTATGTACATTATTTGAGATGTATGAATACTTTTGATGCTATTACTCCTCAGTTTTATCTAACCTATTTTAACATTTTAGAAAAATCTGTTTAGTGGTTTTTGAGTCCACAAACAATATGTTTTCTATTTTCTACGTATAGATTTAAATGCAATGAGGTGTGGATTTCCCTTGTCCGCGGTCATGTTGTGTGGATGATGCGTATTTACACTCACGTTACTCAGCAATAGTTTGAAGTCGGTATCACGGTATCACCGTACTTAAGATATACACAAATTACATGTTCATAATTTTTGAGGTATGATTACGTTCGATGCTATAACACCGCATCCTCGGAAAATCTTAGAAGTTTTTAAAGCATATGTTATTCCCAGGGCATGTTATGACGTTCTGTAAAAATCTCAGTAAAATCTTTTCAGCATTTTTAGAGTCTACAAACAAAATATTTTAAATTCTCAATATGCAGATTTTTAAAATACTGTAAAAAGTGCATTTCCGTTGATCGTATCATGCTAATTTTAGATTTTTTGGATGGTGTGTATTCACACCTTCGTTATTCAGGCAAATTTTGAAAACGGTATGTGTAACCGTTCTTGAGAAATGTTGAGGTATGGTTACTATTGATGCTATAACTCCGCATCCACGC
Source organism: Musca vetustissima (assembly GCF_032173495.1). Classification (NCBI taxonomy): domain Eukaryota; kingdom Metazoa; phylum Arthropoda; class Insecta; order Diptera; family Muscidae; genus Musca; species Musca vetustissima. The sequence goes on from NW_026878973.1 coordinate 15,468, forward strand.
GGAATTTTAAAAGTTTATACAGTATTTTTCGGTTAATTGCACATCAAAATTTGCACAAATTTTTGCTCAATTAACCGAGGAACCAATTATCCGAACCCGCTTACTATGAAATGAAATATTTTGGACCCATCATGTGGTTCAATTAAGCGTTGAAACCAATTAACCGTAGGGTCAATTAACCGAAAAATACTGTATAGCCTATGTTACATTCAGGGCATGCCCCGACATACAGTGTAAATCTCATTAAGATCTGTTCAGCGGTTTTGGCGTCTATCGGTAACATACAAACAAAACAAAACAAATTTTTTTCTATTTTATATATAGATATATAGATATTCTAATTATAACTATTTTAGTCTTAGATATTGAAACCGTTATTGACCTTCTAGCCTACCCCAAAAATAAGAACGATTGATTAAAATTCGACCAGATATAGATGTAGCCCACACATATAGATTTTATAAAAAAACGCTAAGTCATCCAGTGCGTTGGATTTCTCTGGAACTGTTCAACCAGTCCCATTCCATTGAAATCCTCAAAAACACCGGACGGCTTAGAGAATTTAGGCGGATTATTATCTGATCATGGTGTCAGGTCTCATTATTGATGACATATCGCTAATTCGCTGCAAGACCGGCATAAACAAAAAAACCATTTTTCAGAAAATGAATTTTCAATCTACTCACACCTTACAAGGAACAGAGGTACTTCTATAGCATCTCAATCAGAGTGTGTAAGATATATTGATCTGAATTTTGTACACAACATGAAATCTGATATAGCGAACAATTTTGCATTAAGAACTACCAAACAAATGTATTTTCAAGTATTGCATGTAATTTAAAATTTCGATTTTTATACCCAGCACAACTATGTTGCTAGGGCATTGTGAGTCCCAAGAGTCGCGAAATATTGGACCTAGACCAACCTTTTAGTATAACTATCGTCATATCATGACTAACTGAGTCGATCTACACATGTGTTTCTGTCCATTATAATTTGTCAACTCGCTACAGGCCACAGTTATGGACCAGTCTTCACGAAATTTGGCATGTATGTTATGTTCGCACCAAAAAAGATACCTATTGTATTTGGTAAAGATGTGATAATATTAAGGGGATGAAATTTACCAAAAACTTGTCTGCTTTCTGGCCGCTCTAGGGGCTATATTTAGATGCGAACATCACGAAATTTTACACAGAGAATCGGTCAATATTTAGCGCCTCAAATGGAACTAGACTTTTGCGTGAAAAATGGCAAATTCAAATTCTATGGTGCATATAGTTAGTCCTGAAGGACATAGACCCGAGAAGTTGATAGTATACCCAAGAAGAATGGCTGAACTGTAAATTGATATCAATTATATTGTTCCATCTACTCGGATGTGGGAGTTATACTCAAATACATACAGATGTCTACGTATTCTGACATTGTTTAGTATTACCATTATCACACTAGAGAGAAGCTGATTGGTAGGCAATTTTTTTCATGAGGTTCTGGTTATGGTCTAGGACGTCGCCTACAACTTTCGATAATGATCACTTCAAATTTCGGGGATGAAAAAACTCTAAAACTTTATTTTTGTTTCACACAAAAATTTTTCATGAGGAAGGCGATCCGTCCAACTAATTTGAATGGCTGTCATAATAATGAACGGTCTATATTTATCGGGTCAAATGAAGAAAACGTTTCTTTTGTAAAATAAGAAAATTTGAATATTGTGAAGTAATTTATTATTCCGGGAAACATGATTCGGAAAAGATGCCGTAGAGGAGCTGGTGATCTCTAATCGGTAAAGAGATTGCAAATATAGAGAAATATAAACCAGGCTCGGAATATAGATCCGTAGAAAATTAGAGCTCATTGGTAGTTTTGTAGGGTTTCATATGCTCGGCGCGCCCATTGACTAGAACAACATTTTCAAAGTAGGTTCATGTTTTGACATAGCCACCATACAAGGTATTTTAAGGGCCAAAGCTTATTTTACGACCAACGTTACTGTCATCGGCGATTTCGGGTTCAATATAGATCCTCCCAGAAATAAATATATATTAGCACCACTGGAATTAATATTGTCTATACTCTCCAAAATAGTATGCACGTTATATTAATTTTGTCACTCAGTCATTATTCATTACCGAAACTGTACTATCTAGCCATGTCCTTAGGTCCGTCCGTCAGTCTATTGCAATTGTGATGTCTTTCGAAGGAATTGAGATAGGATGCAGAAATTTTGCTTATATGTGTCTTCTGTTTGCAGGCAAATTGAAGGTGGACTATATTGGTCCACGTCAATGCATATTCCCCATATATGAGTGGCGGTAATTTGGGAAATTTGGACATATTTGTTAAACGAACTATAGCCAGTTCGGTATTTCCTGTTTTCTTTTCTTTTTTTTACTGCGACTCTCTCTACCAGCCGCTGAGAATATATATTCTGGAGTATTCCTCCCAAAAGGCGACACTATTTGTCGCCTGTTTATGTATAGCCATTACAATGACGGACTTCAATGTTGACTGCCCAGTAGGTTAAAAGACATTCTTCGCAAAACATTAACCCACTTACCACCCTATAACAAAATCCAACCCTTTCCCAAATCATTCGGAGTAGTATTTGTCTATGTAAGAGTTGAAACAAGAAGACTTCCTCATGACGTCCTTTATCGCCCAGATATGAAATTTTGTTCTTAAAGAAGATAAACTCTCCATCTCAGTGTACTTCCTTTGCCCCCTCACGGGTGTCAACGGAAATTCTTTAATATAACAGTGGTGTGGAAATAATCATTATCTCTTACAACACACATATCCCGCACAATAACTTATCTCTACCATGTTACCTACATCAACATCTGGTTCCGTGTAACAGGCCTAAACAGAGATAATAATATATTTGACGTTTATCTTTTTTTCTGCTGGTGTCAATGACGCTAGTAATTGTCACTGGGTTTTATATCAGGCCCCTTTTGCATTTATATTCCAACTACAATGTTTATATGTATGTAAATGTGTGTGTACGTTTGTAATTCATCATAGCCTTGTATGAAATTTCCCGACCTGCGTTCATGGTCAAGGCGCATGTGCCGGCCGGTAGACCGGGAGAGATAAATTATATTTTTCACCTTTTGAAGATAAATGTTTGTGTGTGTATATGTATGCATCTGTGTGTGTGAGTGTGTTTGGTTATGTCGTCACACCGGCATTGCAGCTCAATAAATAAACTTTTGGGAGGACAACGTCAAGAGCAAGGTTGGTTTTATGACATTCATTCAGAGTTCACAGTGAAAGTTGAAGGGAAATGGAAAAGCTTTGCGCTACATTTTACACTCATGGAACAATGAAAGCTCACTGGCATGGAGAAATAGAATAGAGATGTAAGAACTTTAAGGCACAGTGACAAAAGTCAATGTTTATTAGAAAATAATTGAAGCTGGTCCTTCTTGAAGAATTCTTTAAAAATCCACGCCTCTGGGTCTGCTGTTGATTGTTGAAATATTCTTTAAAAATCCACGCCTCTGGGTCTGCTGTTGATTGTTGAAATATTCTTTAAAAATCCACGCCTCAGGGTCTGCTGTTGATTGTTGAAATATTCTTTAAAAATCCACGCCTCTGGTTCCGCTGTTGGTTACTGAAATATTCTTCACAAATCTACGCCTCTGGTTCCGCTGTTGGTTACTGAAATATTCTTTAAAAATCCACGCCTGTAGTTCCGCTGTTGGTTGTGGAAATATTCTTTAAAAATCCACGCCTCTAGTTTCGCTGTTGGTTGTTGAAATATTCTTTACAAATCCACGCTTCTGGTTCCGCTGTTGATTGTTGAAATATTCTATAAAAATCCACGCCTCTGGTTCCGCTGTTGGTTGTTGAAATATTCTATAAAAATCCACGCCTCTGGGTCTGATGTTGGTTGTTGAAATATTCTTTAAAAATCCACGCCTCTGTGTCTGCTGTTGGTTGTTGAAATATTCTTTAAAAATCCCCGGCTCTGTGTCTGCTGTTGGTTGTTAAAATATTCTTTAAAATTCCACGCCTCTGGGTCTGCTGTTGGTTGTTGAAATATTCTTTAAAAATCCACACCTCTGGGTCTGCTGTTGGTTGTTGAAATATTCTTTAAAAATCCACGCCTCTGGGTCTGCTGTTGGTTGTTGAAATATTCTTTAAAAATCCACGCCTCTTGGCCTGCTGTTGGTTGTTGAAATATTCTTTAAAAATCCACGCCTCTTGGCCTGCTGTTGGTTGTTGAAATATTCTTTAAAAATCCACGCCTCTTGTCCTGCTGTTGGTTGTTGAAATATTCTTTAAAAATCCACGCCTCTGTGTCTGCTGTTGGTTGTTGAAATATTCTTTAAAAATCCACGCCTCTGTGTCTGCTGTTGGTTGTTGAAATATTCTTTAAAAATCCCCGCCTCTGTGTCTGCTGTTGGTTGTTGAAATATTCTTTAAAAATCCACGCCTCTGTGTCTGCTGTTGGTTGTTGAAATATTCTTTAAAAATCCACGCCTCTGTGTCTGCTGTTGGTTGTAGAAATATTCATTAAAAATCCACGCCTCTGTGTCTGATGTTGGTTGTTGAAATGCTCTTTAAAAAAATCCCCACCTATTGGACCTTTTGTCTGAATTCGAAGCCAACGCATTTTTAACCACTGTAAATTTCTCTTCTCCCATCTTCATCTGAATTTTCCACTCCCGAAAGCTTGAAGCTTTTCAAACGTACAACGAGATGTACATATCTACAATGTAACAATTAAATATGTATGTGTATATTCATTATTCTCTTTTCACATTGTGCACAATTCATTCATAACTAACGAAGCCATTAACTCAAGGCTATTTTTAACGTAAACTTTACAGCTGCCGGGAGTTTCCCTCCCCACCACAGACAATGAATGAATTCTGAGCACCCAAGCCGGTTGAGAGATGGATTCTGTTCCCAAAATACAAAAAAGTCCATTTGATTGATGGTTATAATACATTGTGTGTTACACCTTCCTTGGTTTACCACAGGAGGCAGGGATGGTGTAACGGAACCCGACAATTCAATTCAGTTACAATTATTCCATTAACTAAATCAAATATTTGAATGAAACATTTCAATATCAATTACATAGCACCTACATACGCACATGTATGTGTTTGTAAATACGTGTGTACATGTAAGGTAAAAAACCGCAAAATAAATCAACACCTCTGCAGGTTGGCAGATGTTTACACAAACACAGACATATTTATGTTTAAAGACAATGAAGGATAAATTTCAGCCAGAACCAACAGAGCCAGAGGTATGGATTTTTAAAGAATATTTCAACAACCAACAGCAGAACCAGAGGCTTGGATTTTTAAAGAATATTTCAGCAAGACCCAGAGGCGTGGGGTTTTAAAGAATATTTCAGCAAGACCCAGAGGCGTTGATTTTTAAAGAATATTTCAGCAGACCCAGAGGCGTGGATTTTTAAAGAATATTTCAACAACCAACAGCAGAACCAGAGGCTTGGATTTTTAAAGAATATTTCAGCAAGACCCAGAGGCGTGGGGTTTTAAAGAATATTTCAGCAAGACCCAGAGGCGTGGATTTTTAAAGAATATTTTAGCAAGACCAAGAGTCGTGGGTTTTTAAAGAATATTTCAGCAAGACCCAGAGGCGTGGATTTTTAAAGAATATTTCAGCAAGACCCAGAGGTGTGGATTTTTAAAAGAATATTTCAGCAAGACCCAGAGGCGTGGGGTTTTAAAGAATATTTCAGCAAGACCCAGAGGCGTGGGGTTTTAAAGAATATTTCAGCAAGAACCAGCAGGCAAAACCTTTCCCGTCCAAACCCTCAGCATTTGATGTTCCGATTCATATCAAGCAAAATTTTTGCAAAATGCCCTTGAAAATAAATAATTTAATTTGAATAAACTGTTATTGTTCTATTATTATGGTCTCGTGACTTTTTCCTACGTATATCAAACATTAAGTCACTCGCAGTCGGCCACCCTTCCCAACAGTAATTTAATTCCGCGTAAAATTGCGACGTTCTCTATTCCGTCTTCTTTGTTCTAAAAATAAATCGTTACAACGACGCATTAGTAAAATCGCAAATCTGTTGCAGTCACTTTACAACCCAAATATCTGGGGGATAACTCACATATCCAGCTCAAATTGTGGTAAAACTATACGGCATGACATGGAAATGGAGGATATTTCGAAACGTGAAATAGAAGCAATAGGGCAAGGATGAAAAGCAAGCAAAGACCAACACGTACAAAATAAACGACATTCAACACCACTTGTTGTTCAAAAGACCACAGGAAGAGAAGAAATCCTGAAGTCATTGTAAGGAAAAAATAAATATGCATAAAACAACTTAGAGAGGCCACTAAGCGTTGAACATAATGACAGGTCTTAAAATATACGGCATACTTTTAGGATGTGCTAAAAGACATGTACATATGGGCGTTTCCAACATAATGTAAGGGAATATAAGGAAAATATATTTATAGGAACAAATAATAAAATAAATGAGGTGATGGTAGAGTCTTGCGAACGCGTAGTCCTAGAACTCTGGAATTTGTAGGCTAGATATGACAAATGGTTCCCTTTAATTCAGTGAATGAATTGTGAGGTAATCTTGAAATTTGGTATGAGAATAGCTAATGTGGCGTGGAGTTTTGAGAAAAAAAAATAGGATTTTAGCTGGGTAAAAATAAGAAGTTGATTTTCGGAATGAATGGGAATATGGTTTTGGAAATTTGTACTATAATAGTAGTATAGTATGGATTGGAGCTAGAATCGTAAATTTTAGTGTGGTAATCACTATTAGTGTTTAGGATTGAGATAATGATTACCATTAAGAAAAATAGATAAAAGGATATTCCTGGCAATTACAGACCAAGTTCGCTGACACTTTCGTAGGTCCGCAAAATGAACCAGGATAATCATTTAGTTCCATAGCTCTTTTAGTTCAATCGTTCATTGATACACGTCGGTTAATACGTTCAATGAACGAGAAGATCCAAATAAACGATTGGATCAAAAGGAACCAAGTGAAGTACAAAATTAACGACTGGAGAAAATGGAACTAGACTATCGAAAAACGGATCTAGAACCGATCGTTCGTTCCGGAAAGACCTAAATTTAATTGAAGGTGATGTAAAAATGCACACGTAAATTTCAAATGAAATGATTATGCTTTACCATACGTAAAATATATTCGTTAGATAATCGTTTCACTCTGAAGTAATCGGCTAAGAAGGTTATGGCGTCAGAATGTGAGATGACTATTCATACTGAATACTGCGGCTATTCCTCCCGTATACAGTATTGGAACTAGTTATCATCCAAGCATCTACTGCAGGGAGATATTAAAATTGTTCTTGGCGATTTCAACGCTCATCATGAGATGTGGGTTTCACAACTTCCAGACTATAATCACGGTATTATTATTGCAAATCAGATAGATGAATCCGATTTCGCTTCTATCAATGAGGAATCCTCTAACAGAGTCACTGCTAGGTGTTCGAGCTCTCCGGACATTATTATAGTCAGTCCATCGCTCCTTCCTTATACTTCCTGGCAGAGTAAAGTCGTTTTAAATTCAGACCATATTCCCATTCTGGTCACTGTAGAAAAACCCATGGATTTCATGCAGCCCGATTTACAAATTATAATTCATTAAAGACTCACTAAGTCATATGATCCGTATGTGCCAGAAAGTGTGAGAAAGTATTCCGTGAAATTATTCTAAAGTGGCAAAATGATTAATTCCTGCGGGGCAAAATCCTCTAATGAAACCAAATTATACATCCAGGACCTCTAGATTGCCACATCAACGCGACCAACTTCGTAACGAAAGTCCCATTGACGACAGAATCTCGAAGATAAGCGCTTTTATAGATGCTTTGGTCCTTAAGCATAGACGTTCTAAATGGTTAGAACACCTTAACCACTGCAATATAAAGTCCAAACAGCTATCCAACATGCTGATGCCAAAAAATGTGCATTGGAGTTTCGGCCGCCATTTCATTGAGCATCCATATTCGCAGAACAGGATAAAGCGAACAGTTATCCGGAGATGCAAGAATCTTAAACGAGATTTGCATCCCCTATCGTTTACATCCAACGATGTAGAGAGAATTATCACCAAATCCAAGGCATCTGAAGCCCTTGATCGTTCATGTTGAAGAAGCTTGGTGTAATAGGGCTGGATTATCTGACCTCTAATTATTGATTTCAATGTTGGTAGTTCCTGATATTTAGAAAGTTGCCCGAATTATTCAAATTCCAAAATCATATAAACTACTACTAATGGGAATACTACCGCCAGTTTTCCTTTTTATTTGCTTCCGTCCCTGAAACAGCATAAACATGATTTGCAAGAGTTCGAATAGTCTTAATCAGCGACGACCTCCCGAGGGTAGCATTGTGACAGCCTTAAATCTGTACAAGGCGTTCGATACGGTCAATCATTCCGAGCCGCTATCCGACATCACAAATTCCATCCTTCCGAGTGATATCAATTACCAATTACCGTAATGGTCGGGAAGCCTTCGTTGAGATCCGAGGCCTAAAAACCAAATATTGCAAGATCAAATGGGATTACCGCAAAGCGTTTTCGTATCTGTGTGCGTGTACTATGTGTTGTTAACTAGACAGTTCCTGCTGGTATGTTATCTGCAGTATAATTCCAACCATACCGCAGTTATGGCTGATCCACCTTCGCTACATATCCGTCATGACTTCAGGCGATATCCAAGACGACCTTCCATTGAACGTCAACATATCGTCTATAGCCAAGCCAACAAAGACCTATTCCAAAGTTCTCAAGATATTATAAAATTAATTTTTAGCACAATTTTGACCATTTTGTGGGAAATATAGCAGAAGGAGTGGACGGATTTTCCCTATATTCGAACTTAATATCAGTTAGGGAAAAATGTTACGATGTACACAGTTTGGATCAAATCGGATATTATACCATTACCCTAATATTGGATTTATATATATTAAAAATTTTGACGCATTGTGGTGGAGGTACCAGAACGTGTAGATCATTTTCGGACTTGATCTAGGCTTGGTGAAAAGAATGGGGTTTGCAAAGATTGGTTCAAATCGGACAGGCTTTTCGCTTAATATTATAAAATTAATTTTCAGCACAATTTTGACCATTTTATGGGTGACGTACCAGAAGTAGTTGATCGAAATCGGTTATTATCTTCGAGAGTTATCATGCGCACTGGCCGGCCAGACAGAACCACAAGCGACATTTGTAAATCGGCTCCAAATTGTAGGGGAGGCCTCCAAAATAGGGGCTATCCTCTTTTAAAGATTAAAGCAGGATTTAAAAGGCCAGTTTCCTTATGAAATTCCAAAATGAAATTTCCTATCGAAGTGACAATATTATACAATTACGATTTTTTCAGTAATTTTGCATTTAGTTGCCTACAAAATTTTGCAACATAGGTCCATGTTTCCACATAGTCCCCATATAAAGGTCCTAGTTCCATTTTCAAACTTCTATATGTGAAGTTTTGAATCGATGTTAGGTATTTCAAAAGTCCACCTCATGATGAAGATTATAAAAGACTCGTCCTGCCCGAACTTTACGATTTTTACGTTTTTATCTTCTTCATGTTTCAAGTATAAGTCATGTTTCATTATTCAATTTTAATCCATATTCCCTTAATATAAAAATATGTATTCAAAGAACAAACGTTAAATGCCGTTTAAATAGCTATTAAACCCACTTCCTAAATAAACATCACATGTTCGCATCGAAGGTCGTTATGTGTATTAAAAACCAAGTCAATTAAAAATCAACTATATTTCCATGCCCACACTCATATGTGTATATACGACGACCAACTAAAACTAATATTTGCAGACAGCTAGGAAAAAAAACTTGCAAACTTTAAAAAGTATTTCCATTCAAGAACGAAAAAAAACAACCTCAACTGTAATTGGAAAGGGTGTAAAAACAGCACACCAAACCACTCGACGAAAAAAGAAGCTAAAAACAATATGGCGCCTCAAAATATGCAACACATTTTACAATGAATAGGTGTTGCTTCAATTAATGGAAGAATTAAAGTTGGGCTTATATTCGGTAGGTCGAATATATTCGGATATTGGAAATCACAAGAAAATTTGAATTAAATTCCAAATCTTCCATAAAATACCCCAT
>NW_026878974.1:0-25428 GCF_032173495.1 Musca vetustissima
TTCTCTCTACAATTCACTGGAGTGTTTTTCCAAAACTTGTTGACAACAACACTTGAATTGTTTTTCTTTCTTCGTTTCAAGGAAGGAGAATAAAATCAAATTGAAATAAACAAACTAAACTGAACTGAAGAATGAAGACAAAAAAGAAGTGAGGTCATCGAGAATAGCAACTTTAATCGCTAACAAGCGTGGAATCATACTTTTCAAATAGGTTTAAAGGAGACATGTCTGTAGGACAAACAAGAATGAATTTCTAAATAATATTGTTTCAAGTCACATCTAAGGCGTAGATTTTTGAAAGAAGTCCCTGAACACGTTGTTGATTTTGTAAACACTATTTTTTTGTTTAAAAAAAATAGGATAGAAAGTCGTGGATTTTTTAAAAAATATCTGAACAGGACGAAGATTTCTTAAAGAATATTTGTTCAAGACTCTAAAAAAGGCTCGAATTTTTTCGAATATAAGAATTGCAAATTTGAATATTTAACACAATATTTTCTCTGAACGTTTGTAGCATTGTACATACAATGTTATATATAATGTAATTTATTTCACAGCAAACAAAGATAAAAATGAATTGACAATATTTTTTAATAAAGACACTCAATGATTTATTGATATGCCATTAATATTTATTTTGCATTTTTATTAGCTTTTAGTAAAACTGAAAGCTATAAATCCGCTTTTAGTATTACAAAAAAGATAACACCAATAAATCATAAAATAGTATAATTTATTTTAGTTTATTTTTTGTGTAAACATATGGTGTGTTCCCGTACTGCAAAAATTTACTCGATTTTACTATTTTCTTCGATATCATAAAGGAAAAAAGTGTTATCGGAGTAAAAAGTAGTAAAATAGCAAGCAGTAAGGGAACAGACCAATAAATAATGTTGTGTAAAAATAATAGGCATTCTTGCTATATATTTTTTGTGTAATAAATTATTAACTACCATTGAAAATTATTTAAATAAAAAATCGATCCTCCCAAAAATATTCTTTAAAAATCCATTGTTTTACCCCCTGGAATTTTTTCCACAAAATCCCATTACTTATGATGGACATAAAGTACCTTATCTTCTTTATCATCACCATGTAGGGCTCCTGAAAAAATATTCAATAAAAATCTGCACCATCTGTTGGTTCTTAAATACTTATAGTTATCCATGCATGATATTCTTTTTAAATCGGTGTTAATTTTCTTGTACCACAATGTTGTTTTTTTAATTACATGGCAATTGGTTCCACTTCATTACCATTACCTGAGTTCTAAGATGAGGAGAGGAGACTCAATTGAAAATCCGATTAAGGTAAATAAAAAACACAGTTTTCGTTTTGATCTGGAAAAGGAATGTCCAATTGAAAATTTGAGATGAGATTCAATTGTCAGAAAAGGGTAAAATATTCTTAATTTTCTCATGAATTCAAATAAAAACCAGTAATGAAAGTAGTAAAGTCGGACGGGGCCACTTTGGGTATATTCAACAGATGAATCTTAACAGACGTCGCATTTTTGAAGGATCAGTCAAATGAAATTGGACCCATAAACATGTCTAACTGCAACCTATACTAAATGTTTTATTTGGTCAGATATAGAGTTGATTCTTTTCAATAGGACAAGGTTATGTAAATCAATTTAAAGTATATATCAATCGGATACCCGTTGATTATTTGGATACATATCTGATAAACATGGGGAGTTTGGTGCGCCATTTACTTCAAACCGGACGAAAATATGTCTAAAAGCTATATCGAAATCTAAGCCGATTTCATCGAAACTTGATGCATCATTAAGTTAAAATCGGGAGAAAATATGTATGGTAGCTCTATCCAAATTTGAACCGATTAAATAAAACTTTCCACATGCTAGGTTATATAAATTATATAACTTTGGGTCTTTGGTGCACATTTTACATAAAATCTGACGAAACTATATATAGGAACTATATCTAAATCTGAACCAATTTCAACAAAACTTGCCACATGTTATCTCATAAATTCGGTGCAGCATTTATATCTAACTTATAGGTTACACTAAGTTCATTACGAAAGATATATGTGGAAATGTATATGGGAGCTATATATAAATCTGAATCGATTTTCATGCAACTTAGCACACATCATTCTAGGCTTAATTAAGTACGCTGTGCCACATTTCGTGCAAATCGAAAGATATATAGGGACTTTGGTGTACCATTTACCTTAAATCGGACGAAAATATATATGGGAGCTATATCTAAGTCTGAACCGATTTTTCCCAATTTCAATAGGGTTCGTCCTTGGGCCAAATAAGTGACGTATGACAAATCTCATCCAATTCGGATAATAAATGCGACCTGTACTTTGTTTACAATTTACCATGGACAGACAGACAGACGGACGGACGGACATGCATAAATCGACTTAAAATGTGATTCTATGCATACTCTTAAAAGGAACCATGTGTCTATCTCGTTTCCTTTTGTCTGTTACAAACATATGCACAAAGACATAATACTCTGTACCAGAGTGTCGTGAAGGGTATAATGATATAAAATTGGGCCAAGGTGCTTAATGAAAAGTTGGAACAAATTCAAACCCATTCTAATTTTCGACCATTTTTTAAACAAATCCCGAAATATTTGCATTTGTTAATCGGTAATATTTACATTCTAGTATAAAAACAATTACATACAAATTAAATTTTATTGATGGTGTTTATATATGGATGTGTCTCTATGTGATACGCAATTTAGCACACTGACTCTGGCTGACAGCACATTTTCGTTGATATTGTTGTTATTATTTTATCTATTATTGTAAAGTAAATAAGCAAAAGGTAAACTGTAATGTGGGTGAATGAGTGCGTAATGTTCGACAAATGTGTGATGATTACATGTACTACTACTACCATTGCGTGAGTGTATTAAATTGTTAAAATATTTACCTTTTAATGCAATTGCGGCGAGCACGCTGTTTTGCTTATAGTCTGTAATGGAAATCAAAAAAAAAAAAAAAATAAAAAATTAGTAAATTGTTATTCAGAAAAAAATTTAAAATAAATCTGTAAATGGCCCAACACAAGGGGTGGATTTTTATACCCTACACAACAATGTTGTCAGGGTATTATAGCTTTGTGCAGCCCCAAAAGTTTGTAACGCCACGAAATATTGGTCCTAGACCCACCTTTAAGTATACCGATCGTCATATCTCGACTAGCTGAGTCGATCGAGACATGTGTGTCCGTCCGTCCGTCTGTCCATTATAATTTGTAAACACGATACAGGCCACAGTTATGGACCAATCTTCACGAAATTTTGCATGTAGGTTGGGTTCTGGCCAATGAAGACCCCTATTGTTTTTGGGAAAGATCGGTTAATATTTAGGGGATGAAATGGACCAAATACTAAATTTTTGTCGGTTTTTCTGATCGCTCCAGAGGCCGCAACAATGATCCGAACATCGTGAAATTTTGCATGGAGAAGCGGATCGGGCCAAAGAATAAGCATGCCTGTTTGGAGAAAGATCGGTCAATATTTAGCGGGTCAATTGGACCCTGACTTTTGTGTGAAAAATGACAAAATTTGTATTCTATGGCGTATATATTTACCCCTGAAGGACAAATACCCGAGAAGTTGATATTATATCCAAGAGGAGTGGTTGACCTTTAAATTAAGACCAATTATATTGTTGTATGTGCTCGGATGTGGGAGTTACATCTAAATATTTACAGGTAACTCCGTATTCCTATATTAGTTAGTAACCCATTATCACTCTGGAGAGCGGAACTATAGCGCTGATCGCTTTGAAATGTTCCATGAGGTTCCAGTTATGGTCAAGGACAACGCCTATAATTTTCGCTGATGATCAGATAATAATTTTGGAATGAAGTGGAACGAAAACTTAATTTTTTGTGTTATTTTCGAGTCGATCTATAGACCTCAAATGAAAGCCGAACATCACAACACAACCCACGGTGAAGGGAATCTGGATAATAGCTGTACTGAATACTCGTAATATTCGGAAAATATGTCAGTGTGAGGAAGGGTAGCTAGGACCTCTAATCGAGCAAGAGGGTGCAAATATCACGAAATATTGCCCAGGCTCGGAATAAACATCCGCAGAAAATTTGAGCTCCGTGGTAGTTGTGTAGGGTATCGTATGGTCGGCCCCGTCCGACTATACTGCTCCGCTCACTGGTTTTTTAATTATTTCTGCAAAGTTTATATCAAGTGTTAGTGCAGCTGTGCATTTTTTAAAGCATTTTTTTCAGGCGTGGATTTTTTAAAAATATTTTTTCAATGGTCTGTACGGGAATGCATTTTTTAAGAATATTTTGTAAAGCCTAGTACATAGTGCATCATTTATTTTTATTTACAAAAATTTCAATTCCTGCTGTTCATGATTAATATGCACTCTCACGTGCTCTCGTGTAATGTGTTCATGTGTCACAAGTGTGAGTAATTGTTGGTCAGTATCTATGTGTAAATATCGCATATGTTCAACATTTATGTTGTCGTTGTTATTCAGTGATGTTAATAATTATTTGCTTTTGAAAAAAGTACCTTACAAAATATCCACCATTGACCAGTCGTCATTCACTCACGCCAGTTGACCACGTGAATGTGTGTTCATTTCACGTGCATGGTCAACATAATCGCTACAAGTGTTATGCCAACAAGTTAATTTTGTTGGCAGCCATGTTTCTCACACAGACACATGCACGCACACACACAACCTCTGTAACAATTAAATGCATTGTTGCATTGATTCTTCGGATACATCCGGAATCTAAATGTTACTCAATGTTAATGGACATATGCGGTTCCGATGGCATATTTAGATGGTGGGTATGAAGGTGTGTTGCTTACGCAGTCCTCCACATCACGTTTAAAGGTGAGTTGAATTAACAATTGTTTGAGGTTGCTGTTCTTGTTGTTAGTGTGGCCGACTAACGTGCAATAGTAATATTAATTGTTGTAATTTATAGTGTGATTTTTTTATGTAATCGACATGTTGGTATTAAGTTGCGGAATATCGTCTTGAATGTCCAAGTAGACGCGGACGATATATTAATCAGTTATGAGAGACCAGTAACTTAAGTAATAGAAACATAAGCTATACAATATATCAAGTAAGGACCTTTGAAAGCCATGTTGTCCAATATGCAATGAAAATAACCCTTTTATACATAAAATACATAAAACATTATATAAATGGTCTTTAAACTTAAAAATGCATAATACTCAATATTTTGTTTATATCTAGACTTTTTAAGAAATGTTTGTCAAGCGCCACATTTAAAATGTATCCAAAGTATTGGATATTTAAAGCATATTTTTCTAGTGCGAGCTCTTTTAGAACCAGAATATTGTTATATAAATATGAAGATTTTTTATATCCAAGCTTATAGATCTTTTATTAAATACGTGATTATAGCAAAATATTTGTTAAAGCCTACATTTAACTAATTTCAGTACGATTTGTTCTTATTAGTCTATTGGTTCCTTGGTGCGTCAATTAACTAATTTTGTCATTTTATGCGTATTCACATTTCACATTTCATTTCAACCGCTGTAACTCAGCCAATCCTCAACCGATTTTCCAAATATACACCTTGTTTGGAAGGAAAGATTGTATTCTTCGAAAGAAAAAAAGAATAACATAAATCCGTTATAAAATAAATAAGTTATTCAAGTTTCAAATTGAAAAATCCATGAAACCACGTTTTTCTCTATATGTACCGTTATAAAATTAATTTTCGAAGTGACCCAGAAAAACCAAAGGTATTTTCGTGGTCCAGGGACTCCAACCAAACAGAATTGGTACATTAGAACCTCTAAAATTTTTTTTTGTTATTTTGTAGCACAGTGTTATCGTCGTGGCATGGCTGTAAGTTGTCAATTTTGTTGTCCCTCAATGCGGTCAATTTGAAGTCAATCACATAAAAATCAGCAAAGGGGTCCTTGCCCTTCTCCCTCAACCACCATAAAGCGAAAGCTATTAATATCTTTGCCGCCAAAGCAACAAAAAATAAGGAAAGAATTATTATTACATTTTTCACAATGGCAACAACAACAATGAGCCTCAAATAACAATACCCAGTAGAAAATACTATCTTGCGTGAAAATTTCATTGACGAAACGTTGACGAAATTTATGGAATTGTCATTCACGACTAAACACATGATATGTCGTCGAAAATGTCGTTCTTCTCGAAATATGAAAACAAAACAAAAATAGTCTGAATCGAGTGTACTATCAAATATTGACAGAAAAAAAATAGAAAATTCTTTCTGAAAATATATGTATATGAGAAATTTAGGATAAAGAAGACGTGTTTTCTTGGTTAAAATAGATAGTTTAAGTGAATATATAATTATTTGTATCATTATTGAAATGCTTTCTTTTACTCTTAGGACGAGGCAAATAAATGGTAATTGGTGAAATATTGTAAGTAATATTGTTGTTGTTTCTTTACAGATGATAATAAAATAAAAAATTATCTCGACAACTTCTCAGGCAATGTGTTTATTTATATTATTATAAACGTAAATGCAATGTATATTTCTTTTTATTTAATACATTATATGCTATAAAAAACATAAATTGAAAATGTATATGTATATTTTTTGGAATTTTTAATGGGGTATGATTGATGACAATGGGTATTCAGTCGTCAACGACTGTGTAAACAACATAGTTGATCGTCAACGAAAAGTAGGGAGTTTTGTCGTGGTAGTTGTCGTCAACGACAACTTCGCTTACCCTGTTGCCCAAGTTGTCTTGCATGAATACTACGACACTTGTGTGAAAATTTCGTCAAGGATATCACATTGTTGTCTTAAGGAATTGCCTTATTCCTTAAGGAATTTCCATTGTCTTCCACGATTCGTTATTGTTGTCTGCAAGACACTTTTTACTGGGTAATAACATGAACCCTTACACACCAAATGAACGACAACGATAGGGGCCGCACACACACACAAAATGGTAACCATTTTCCAAGTAAGGGAGAAGGCGGGGGAAAACGAAAGAAAGGATGGAGGTAGGGTATGCGAACAAGAAAAAACATCTTTAAATTTGACAGTTTGCTAAATTACAGACATTTACAACAATTTCGAGATGTATGTATAGATGTAGGGTTGAAATAAATTTGAAATTTCCTCCACATTATTTTGTCTAATTGATTTGTCCCAATTGACTGTGAGTGAAAAATGTTAATTTATTAACAAATATCCACAAAACAAACACATATATCATGTATGTACACAACAATTCCAAACACACACCAAATTTATGAATATGGAAAATAACCAGTGAGCGGAGCAGTATAGTCGGACGGGGCCGACCATACGATACCCTACACAACTACCACGAACTCTAACTTTCTGAGGATGTTTATTCCGAGTCTGAGGAATATTTCGTGATATTTGCCCCCCCCCTGTCCGATTAGAGGTCAACAACACCTCTTCCTTACTTTTTTCGAATATTTAGTACAGTCCTTCCAATTACTTGTCCAGATTACCTTCACGGTGGGTTGTGTTGTGATTTTCGGATTATACTCGACTCGAAAACACACAAAAAATTACGTTTTCGGTCCATTTCATCCCAAAATTTTAATTAGATCATCACCGAAAATTGTAGGCGTTGTTCTTGACCATAACTGGAACTTCATGAAAAATTTCAAAGCCATCAGCGCGATATTTCCCCCTCTAATGTGGTAATGGGTTACTAAATAATATCTGAATACGTAAGCACCTGTAAATATTTGACTGTAACTCCCACATCTGAGCAGATACATCACTATATTTGGTGTCAATTTAAAGGCCAACCACTCCTCTTGGATATACTATCACCTCCTGGGGTCTACATCCTCCAGGAGTAAATATATATGCCATAGAATACAAATTTTGTCATTTTTCACACAAAAGTCAGGGTCCATTTGACCCGCTAAATATTGGCCGATCTTTATCAAAACATGCATGCTTATTCTCTGGCCCGATCCCCTTCTCAATGCAAAAATTGGCGGTGTTTGGGCCATAATTGCGGTCTCTGGAGCGACCAGAAAAACCGACAAAAATAATGTTTTTGGTTTATTTCATCCCCTAAATATTAACCGATCTTTTCCAAAAACAATAGGGGTCTTCATTGGCCAGAACCCATCCTAGAACCCATCTAGATCGACTCAGCTAGTCGAGATATGACGATCGGTATACTTAAAGGTGGGTTTAGGACCAATATTTCGCGGCGTTACAAACATTTGGGGCTGCACAAAGCTATAATACCCTGACAACATAGTTGTGTAGGGTATAAATATCTTTGCATGAAGAATTTGCCATGGCCCAGGGCACAGCTCAGCAGCAAATCATTCATTATTTACATCATGTCACCCACAGTGATTCGTTCTTGCCTTCATTCTTCGAACCATTCTAAACAATTCAATAGTTAGTCGAATACACGATAGAGAAATAATCATCCAAACATCCATCCATTAACTTTACAAATCGGGAAACTGTTGAACATCATAAAAACATCTTCAAGGATAAAAAGCAGAGAAAGGGAAAAATGGAACATGAAAAATGGATTAGGACAGAGTAACAAGTGTTGATGATTTTATGTTTAATAAGAGTTAATCAACAGATCTTTTCTTATTTGATATTTATGGATTTTTACACAGAAACCTCTATTAGGAAAATATTCTCAGAAATGGACTTTACAGACATGGCAAGAAAACTGCCATGACAAAATGAAATACCCCAAAGGATAAACCTAAAACATACTTTTCACACAAGGTTTGACTACTACAACTTTTCACATAACATAGCGGACAATTGGAAAAACTAATTTGGAGAAAATGTCCTGTAAAGGTAACAAATTACCATAAATGTAAAATTAATGATACACTCGAAATACAAATAAAATTTGGGTACACAAATTAGCATTGTCTTATTTTTGGTCATACCTCAAAGGAAAGCATCGAGAGTAGCCATTATTGTGATTGATTGAGGACTGCTAATTATATCAATGAAAATAATTTATTACATTGACATAGTTAGTTAATTAATTAGGTAGGTGGGTGGTTAATTAAAAAAATACGCCTTATGATAGGCCCTGAAAAAGTAATTTAAACCAGTGAGCGGAGCAGTATAGTCGGACGGGGCCGACCATACGATACCCTACACAACTTCCATGAAAATGTAACTTTCTGTGGTTCTATATTCTGAGATTGGGCAATATTTCGCGATATTTGCACACTTTTGACTAGCTTGAATACAGTACAGCACCTCTGATTACTTGTCCAGATTCCCTTCACCGTGTTGTGTTGTGATGTTCCGCTTTCGACTCGAAAAGTACAAATAATTAAGTTTTCGGTCCACTTCATCCGAAAAATATTATCTGATCATCACCTAACATTTTAGGCGTTGTCCTTTACCATAACTGGAACCTCATGGAACATTTCAAAGCGATCAGCGCTATATTTCCGCCCTCCAGTGAGGTAATGGGTTACTAAATAATATATGAATACGTAAGCACCTGTAAATATTTAAGTGTAACTCCCACATCCGAGTACATACGACAATATAATTGGTATCAATTTTAAGGTCAACTACTCCTCTTGGCTATACTATCAACTTTTCGGATCCATGTTCTTCAGGGGTAAATCTATACACTATACAATACAAATTTTGACATTTTGCACACAAAAGTTAGGGTCCATTTGACCCGCCAAATATTGAGCGATCTTTATCAAAACAGTCTTATTCTTTGGTCCGATCCCCTTCTTCATGCAAAAATTCGCGATGTTTGGGTCATAATTGCGGTCTCTGGAGCGACCAGAAAAACCGACAAAAATTTAGTATTTGGTCCATTTTATCCCCTACATATTAACCGATCCTTTCCAAAAACAATAGGGGTCTTCATTGGCCAGAACCCATTCTACATGCAAAATTTCGTGAAGATTGGTACATAACTGCCTGTATCGTGTTTACAAATTATAATGGACAGACGGACAGACGGACGGACGGACACACATGTCTAGATCGTCTCAGCTCGTCGAGATATGATCGGTATACTTAATGGTGGGTTTAGGACCAATATTTCGCGGCGTTACAAACTTTTGGGGCTGCACAAAGCTATAATACCCTGACAACATAGTATATAAAAATCCACGCGTGGTTATAGGGCCTAAAAATTAATTTTTAAAAATCCACGCCTGGTTATAGGACCAGAAAATTAAAAATGATGTAGATTAAAAATATATACATATATTGTAACTGAAAATGTATCTACAGTATTTTGCTAGCATACCTTACCCCTTCCCTTCATCATGATTCAATGCCTCCATTTGAAATTTCCCATTTCCTAAGGCTATGCGAAGTTTTTTATCGGGCTTTAATGAAAATGGATGAATGGGAATGTCCACACGTTATCATCGCAAAGATTCAAGATTCGGGCGGTTTAACAAACGAATGGTTCCCTGGGGAAGGAATAAGTTGATGGCTAAAGTAAGTAATGACCGAACTAGATTTGATGATTTTTTTGTTTTTCATGGAAAATGATTGATGACGATATTTTCATAAATTCATCATTCACTGTTACATTTCACTTAATGCCGAAGGGAGAGTTTAAAATGGAAAAATATTTTTTCTTGCAATTTAATGTTTCTTAGGGTAAAATAAATGGTCATGTAAATAAGTGAACCGGTTCCTAAGTTGATGTTATTATAACCTACCACCCATTGACTTCTGATCTCCCATGCCGCAAATATCAGACATAGCTTTCCAACGCAAATGGCATATTCTTCCTTTATCTAAATAAAATGGGGTTGAACAAATTTCAATCTCAAATATACGCAAACAAATTAATCATAAATAAAAAATCAACAACAAAACAAATATCCCTAAAGAGGGAGAGGAAGATAAATAAATAACAATCCGGAGGAAAACAAATTGTCATTGGTCCATAAAATCTCCCAGGCCCCATGCAGAAAACATTATTGCGAATTTAACACCACATTATTTGATTTACTTTAATGAAATTATTATTCAATTTACTTTCGCATACATACACTCTCACACGCATGTAAAGTAACACACTTTTTCACAAACTCGCTCAGAGACAAATTCATGCGGTATTCCATCACACCTGTTCGTTGTGTGCTCGTATGTGTGTGTGCATTATCCCTGATATGCAAATTACCTTACTATTCCGCCTCCAATGGCCAAGCAACGATGGGCATCATTCCCCAAAGAGGGGGGCATAAAGAGACATTCATTTTCATTTCGTTAAATTCATTTGTAAATGTAATTCCGAGTTTTTTAACAGTGGTTTTGGATGGTGTATAAAATTAAATTAGAAAAAATAATTTTAAAAATTCCCCGCTAAGTGTAGGTATTGAATAATTTAAAACAGGTGAAAAAACGTTAAGTTTGGCGGGTCCGAATATTGGATACCCTCCACCATAGGTATACTGACTTGAAATGAAAATATAGAGAACATACCAAAAAGTGAACCTATTCCGAAGTTCCTATTCCGAAAATTCTAATTATATGAGGGCTATGCCTAATCAATTCTTTCCTTCAGGAGGTAGGATGGGTTCTGGCCAATGAATACCCCTATTGTTTTTGGTAATGATCGGTTAATATGTAGGGGATAAAATGGACCAAATACTAAATTTTTGTCGGTTTTTCTGATCGCTCCAGAGGCCGCAATTATGACCATAACATCGAGAACTTTTACATGTAAAATGGGGACCGGGACAAAGAATAAGCATGCCTGTTTTGATAAAGATCGGTCAATATTTGGCGGGTCAAATGGACCCTGACTTTTGTGTGAAAAATGAGAAAATTTGTATTCTATGGCATATATATTTACTCCAGAAGGACATAGACCCCATAAATTGATAGTATATCCATAAGGAGTGGTTGACCTTTAAATTGATACCAATTATATTGTCGTATGTACTCGGATGAGGGAGTTACACGTAAATATTTACAGGTGCTTACGTATTCAGATATCATTTAGTAACCAATTACCACCATAGAGGAGGAAATATAGCGTTGATCGCTTTGAAAATGTCCACGAAGTTCCAGTTTCGGTGATGATCAGGTAAGAATTTTGGGATGAAATGGACGGAAAACATATTTTTTTTAGTCGACTTATAGGGTACAGTTATAAGGCGAACATCACAACACCAACGGTGGAGATAATTTGGACAAGTCATAAGAAGGGCTGTGTTGAATATTAGTTGACATCTAATTATGAAAGAGGAATAGCACGAAATATTGTTCAGGCTCGTAATAAACATCCGCAGAAAGTTAATGTTCCGTAGTAGTAGTAAGTTTAAGTTCCGTAGTATCGTATGGAGGGCTCCGTCCGACTATACTGCTCCGCTCACTGGTTCGTTTATATATTCCAAAAATATTAAGTTATCGAATTACTTTAACTAATCTAAGCAAAAAATAATCTTGAAATCCTCCTTGTGCCTTCGTAAAACACAAATCAACTGACAATACAATAAATATTTGAACTTATTATTACGAATATTTCTTTATTCTTTGTGTAATTTAATCTGATTTAATCTCTTATTCTACATCGACATGGACATCGACAAATGCCAAGTAATTTCATAGATATTTGTTCAATGCTTTCATGTGTAACCACCATTACCGACATCATTACCATTCATGTCAAACCAAACTCTACCTCCGATAGAATATTCTCTTTGACATCGTTTACAAATATGAAAACACATACACACAAACAGACGGACAAAGAAAAATAACACATGAAACATCATGTATGACCTGAATGGACCAGAAAAACAGAGCTTATAAAAATGAACACTGGACAAAATAAATTTTAACCAGTGAGCGGAGCAGTATAGTCGGACGTGGTCGACCATATGGTACCCTGCACAACATCCACGAAAATCTAACTTTGTGTGGTTCTATAGAGGCCAACAAATATTACTAATATTCAAGGGCTGTTCTAATTACTTGTCCAGATTCATTTCACAGTGGATTTTGTTGTGATTTTCGGCCCTCAATGGTAGAATATAGATCGACACGAAAAAACCAAAAAAAAAAAAAAAAAAAATCGGTCCACTTCATCCCAATATTATTATCTGATAATCATCCAAAATTATATGCGTTGTCCTTGACCATAACTGGAATCTCTTGGAAAATGTTAAAGCGATCAGCGCTATTTTCTACTCTCCAGTGTGGTAATGGGTTACTAAATAATATCTGAATACGTAAGCACCTCTAAATATTTACGTGTAATTCCCACATCCGAGTACATACGACAATATAATTTAAAGGTCAACCACTTCTCTTGGATATACTATCAACTTATCGGGTCTATGTCCACCATAAAATAAAAATTGTGTTATTTTTTCACAAAAGTTAGGGTTCATTTGACCCCTAAATATTGGCCGATCTTTATCAAAACAGGCATTCTTATTCTTTGGCCCGAACCCTTTCTCCATGAAAAATATAATTGTGGCAACTAGAAAACCCGACAAAAATTATGTATTTGGTCCATTTCATCCCCTAAATATTAACGAATCATTACCAAAAACAATAGTTTTGCAGAATAGTATTCACATAGTTTCCTTTCACTGACCAAATTATCCAATTGAAGATATGATGTTGTTGGTCTAGATGTCTGTTGGTCGTTCGGTCGTCCAGACTGTATAACCACTATCTACC
Source organism: Musca vetustissima (assembly GCF_032173495.1). NCBI lineage: Eukaryota > Metazoa > Arthropoda > Insecta > Diptera > Muscidae > Musca > Musca vetustissima. The sequence goes on from NW_026878974.1 coordinate 13,694, forward strand.
GCTATGATGTGTCTTTAATCAGCCATGCACACACTCGAAAGGATCTCTCCATATAACAAACTAGTTCAGTAATCCAACCGCTCACTCAAACACACATTCACAGTTGCAAACAAAAGTCACTCACAACCAGCAAATATATCATCTAGTATATGTTCGGTAAAGAAAAAAACTGTCAGGTTCTCTCAAGCGGAAATATTGATAAAAAAGAGATTGAAAAAAATATACAGGATAACAAACATACACACATATCGACACTGGTCATTGATGGAATTGTGGAACATTTGCACTGATTTTTTAAATCATATATCGTATATAAATACATATAAAATACATATATATGCGGTCATTGGTGTGTGTGGGTGAGTTGAAGTAAAGTGATTGTACCTTGAAATACCCTACAACAGCAAAAGGAGGATTATTACAAATGTTGATATGTCAAGCTCCCTATACACCTATCAAATGCCTCTACTCAATGTAGGAATGAAACGAAACTTTTTATAGAATAACTGGTACACCTAGTCTGAAATACTGCCTGAATACATTCATATGCACGTAATAGCACATTCATGAGTTGGTGTGTATGTACTTTTGTTGTAATATTGTTATAGTTTGTTTGCCATCCACCTATGTTGATTTTAAATAAACATAATTAATTTATTTTGTGTGATTGTTGAAGAGAAAAATTGATTTCCGCTTTGTTACTTTTGTTGTTCTTCCTGTTGAAAAAACACATTTCCAGCGTGAAATCAAATGTAAAATATTATGGACTTGTGGGAATATAAGCAATAATATTCTGTGACAGGAAATAGACTGTGACGGATAACTGTTATTTAAATCAAACATTCAAAAACAACAACAACTGAAGTGGAATTTTTTCATAAATTAACTACTGAGTAGAATATTTCCTATAAATTGGGATTTAATTATGTTTAGATGGTAATTAGTAAAATAATTATTTTAAATTGGATAATTTAAAAAAAGCGTGGATTTTTTAAAAATTATTTTTTCATAGATCTATACAAGGCTTAGATTTTTTAAAGAATATTTGTTCATAGATCTATACAAGTCGTGGTTTTTCTAATGAATATTTTTTTATGGGTCTACACAAGGTCGACAATTGGTCTTAAAAATGTTGCTTAACGTTATTGTTGTGACTTTAACTAAAAAAGGAGGAAAAAGTTTTGAAGGAGGATTTGTAGTGACATTTCACAATTTATATTTTTTGTTCATGTTGTTGTTGTTGGTTTGGCTTTAGATGTCCCTGTGTATATATCATGATGCTGTTATTGTTTTATTTATGTTTATCATTAACAATTGTTCTCGAAGGATGGCCAAATAACCATAAAATATAAATTACCGACACCATTTTGGGGGTGTTGAGATAGAGAGAAAGAGAGAGTGAGTGAGCAATGACATTCATTTGCAAGTGGACAAAGTGGTCATTCCGATGTGGAGTAAAATGGGTATGAATGGTGGACATGGATTCTGTGGATTTAAAGTTTGTTTTTGGTTTTTGTTTTAAATGTAATAACAATAACTTGTAAGGAACTTGTTGTCCACAAGTCAAATAGGGAAATCCTGTTGTTCTTGAAACTTTTGGTTGCTAAAGAAATTCGTTGTTGCATTTGTTGTTATTAATTTTTCTCCAGAGGAAAGAACAAAAGGCATCATTGTTTATACTTTCGATGTTCTTTTGTTCTCATTTCAGTTTTTTATTTTATTTTGCAACATTTTTAATGTTGGTCTTTATGGTTTATCTGGTCGGTTCGTTGCCGTCGTATATCAGTGCATGACTGTGGAGGGGCCCTATGCGATTTACGTTGATAGTTGATGGTTGGTGTGTATTCTTGTGGGCTTGGTTTGGGAATTTCCGTTTGTCGTTGCTGCTTCAAACGTTCGGTAGTACGGAAAATTAAGGTGCCATGCTGGTGTCCTTGCATTTTCAAAGTTTTCTAATATTTACGGTGTTAAGGAAAAATATTTGTTGATGGTGTGTATGTGTGTGTCATGGTCAACAAACAATCGGAATTACCCACTGAAGACACAGATACATGCGTATTGAATATTGGGGCAATGATAGACAAAAGTGGGACAGCAACAACTAAACCAATGTGTTGATTTTTTAAAAAATATTTTTGCAAGGTGTGGGTTTATCAAAGAATATATTTTCAAGGTCTAATAGGTCTAAAGAATAATTGTCCAAGGTCTAATAGAAGCGTAGAATTGTTTAAGAATATTTTTCCAATGTCTAATAGACGTTTGTAGTTTTTTAAAGTATTTTTTCCAAGGTCTAATGGAGGCGTGGATTTTTTAAAGAGTATAAATAAAAACTCGATTTTCTTTTTGAAAGGATTTTTCTTTTGTTCTCCTTCTTTTTGCTTGTTCACACATTGACCTAAATTTGTTGTTCGCATATATTTTTTCTATATTTTACATACACACTACATAGTTTTTACATTTAAATGTAAATTTCTTTGTTCTGAAATAATAAATTTTCATTTTTGTAGGCTTCCAGATAACTCTGCATGTCTGAGTAGGGTAAGTAATGGACCAGTATGACACCACTGAAGAAGACGTACAGGACACACGCTTGAAAGCTATGAAGGGAATAAAATAACATGCCAGACATAAAACATTTTTGTTGTTAAATATTTATGTAATAAATCAAAAATTACTTAACATGAGAATGTGATTCTGGATGGGATTTGCTACCATAGAAATTTATTTTGTTATACCCCTCACCACACTGTGGTACAGGGTATTATGTCTTTGTGCGTATATTTGTAACAGGCAAAAGGAATAGAGATAGACTCATGGTTTCTTTTGAGAATATGCATAGAAGCACTTTCTGAGTCGATTTATGAAATCGAATCAGATTTTCGTCCGATTTAATGTAAATTGTGCACCAAAGTCCCTAAAAATCATTCGATTTGCACGAAAGTTTCGCGAAAATCGCTTCAGATTTAGATATAGCTCCCATATATATCTTCGTCAGATTTGAGGTAAACGGTGCAAAAAAGTCCTTGAAAATCATTCGATTTCCACGAAATTTGGCATAGCGTAATGAATTAGGTCTAGAATGATGTCTATAAAATTTCTTGAAAATCGGTTCAGATTTAGACATAGGTACCCTATATGTATATGTTCGACCGATTTAATGTAAATGGTGTACCAAGTCCCTATATATTTTTCGATTTCCACGAAACTTAGCACATCGTAATGAATTAGGTCTAAAATGATGTGTGTAAATTTTCTTGAAAATCGGTTCAGACTTAGATATAGGTCCCATATATATGTTCGTCCGATTTAATTTAAATGGTGTACCAAAGTCCCTTATATCCATTGATTTCCACGAAATTTGGAGGCCTTAAAAAGATATTCGTTTAAAAATCGATGCCTTTCTGAGGCCTTGTCAAAATATTCGTTTGAAAATCGACCCTATTAAAAGTATTCTTCCAAATCCACGCCTATTTTAGGCCTTAAAAATATTATTTTAAAGAAAGGCCTTAAAAAATATTCTTTTTTGAGGTCGTGAAAAATATTCTCTTAAAAATACACGATATGGGTAGGCCCTAACATTTTTTCAAAAAACCAACCTTTTCTGAAGACCTCAAAAAATATTTTTTAAAATTTTCATATTTCTTAGGCCCTTTGTTTGTCCACGGCTGCCAATAGGATCTACTGACAGATTGCTTATTTTTCATAGATCCTTGTACTGTAAATTCAATTGTCTTGCCTTAATACAAATCAAAATAATCTTCCCTCTTCCGTTGTCTCTTCATATAAATCCCCTAATGATTTGAATACAAAACCTCCTTATCCTCATAAGGTTAAACTTATATGTTACCAAACATACACACATATAGATAACAATACCCGCATACAAACGAAAATAGTTAAGACCTCGCCGACATGAGGTTTGTTTTGAATAAAATTGAAAGGATCTCCTGGAATTCTGTACAAGCCCATGTCTTCCAAAGATGTTGTTCTTTTTGTATGCCGCATTTTTGTTGCTGCCTTTATGGAATTGCCTTTTTCTACTCGTTTTTTTTATTAAAACAAATCCATAGGACTTATTACTTAACCGTGCCAAGAATGAGGGTAAGCCAGCATGCAAAAATGAGCCCACATCAACATCGACATACACACTCCTACATTCATTCATCCAGCCATGCATTTCGTATTGTAAGTTTATCACTTAAGTATCTTGTGACATATAAAGTTGCACCAGCAACAACAACAACAAAACTGATGTTACTTGTTTTCCACTATGCACACGTTTTAATACTTGAGCAGGCGAAACAGTGGGACACACTTGTACACAAAATCCACGCCTTGGCTAGACCCTTAAAAATATCCCTTAAAAAGCCAATGCCTTGTGTTAAGCCCTCAAAAAATATTCCTTAAAAATCCACGCCTTGTGTTAGGCCTTCAAAAATATTCTTAACAAAATCCACACCTTGTTTAGGACCTCAAAAAATATTCCTTAAAAAATCCAAGCCTTCGTTAGACCCTCAAAAAATATTCTTTAAAAAATCCACGTATTGTATAAACCCAGGAAAAAATATTCCTTAAAAAATCCACGCCATTGCTAACTCCTCAAATGTTTATCGAGCAATACCCACCACTGTACAACAATGCACTGTTTCTCCAAAATGGCATGTCAAACTAATAAACAATTCGAATGCCAATGCATTCAAATTCAGCTCGCCCGCCTTTCCCTTTCCGAATAGCATAGAAATGAAACTTGCTACTGCGAAGAGACAACAACGAAGTGGTACCAACAAAAAATGTTTTGTTGTTGTTGTAACAACTACTTAAAATTGATGAATATGCAACTTTTAATGATATGTTAGACCTACTTGCATAAGCTAAACTATCTAGTGTGTATGTATGTGTGTTTGCTTTTTGAGTGCATATATGTAAATATGTTTTAGTGTTAGTGAACGCAGAAAAACATATTTTTAAACATGCGGTGGAATTACTTATAAAATAGGGTTACCTTAACAACAAATGATGGAATTTTTTGGAAATAATTTTTTTGGTCACACCAAAAAATATTAGCCAAGAATGTCATAAATACACTTGCCTCAATGTATATATATATATATATATAGTTGTTACTTTTATGTACATAAGCACAACATCATATTGACATTTGACATATTATTGGTAAAATGTATGAAATATTATAACAACAAAAGGAGATAAGTGCAAAACAACTACAGAAATAACTGGCATATTGAACTAAAATATAAACTACACCACACACATTAAGAGTATTAACCCATTAAAAAATCAGACAAAATATTTTTAAGAAATTAACCAGCCCTCTTCGAAAGCACTCAATAACAAATTAATATCTTCAAAATTGTTTTTTGAAAAAATAAAAATTCAAAAATATTCTTAAATCTGTTAGCGGAGCTTTATAGTCGGAACTCTAATTTTCTGCGGATGTTTATTCCGAGGCTGGGCAATATTTCGTAATATTTGCCTCCACTATTAATATATTGGTCCATTGGTGTGTCAATAACTTAAAATTAATCGATAATATATAAGGAAGGTATATCTAAATCTCAACCGATTTTTATGAAACATGGTACACATCATTCGGGAATAAATTCAGTACGATATGCAATATAAGAAAATTGGTAAAGTACTATAATAAATCGTGTATATATATAGATCTGAACCGACACTCAGCACACATCATTCCAGACCGAATTCAGTACGCTGCCTAATTTCGTGGGAATCAAAAATATATAGGAGCTTTGGTGCACCATTAACATTAAATCGGACGAAAATATATATGGGAGCATCTTAACCGATTTTCAATAAACTTGGCAGACATCACTCTAAGCTCAATTCAGTACGTAATGCCTAATTTCGTGCAAATCGAAATATATATAGGGACTTTGGTACACCATTTACATTAAATCAGAGGAAAATATGCATGGGAGCTATATCTATATATAGGAACTTTGCTGCACCATATACCTTAAATCGGACGAAACTATATGTGGGAGCTATATCTAAATTTGAACCGATTTTCACGAAACATAGCACACATCATTCCGGACATTCAGTACTCTATGTCAAATTTCGTGCAAATCGAAAAATATGTAGGTACTTTGATGCACCATTTACCTTAAATCGGACGAAACTATATATGGGAGCTATATATAAATCTGGACCGATTTTCACGAAACTTCGCAGACATCATTTTAGGCTTAATTAAGTACGTTGTGCCAAATTTCGTGTAAATCGAAAGATATTTAGAGACTTTGGTACACCATTTACCTTAAATCGGACGAATATATATATATATATGGGAGCTATATCTAAATCTGGACCGATTTTCTCGAAAGTTGGCAGACATCACTCTAGGCTTAATTCAGTACGTTATGCCAAATTTCGTGAAAATCGGAAGATATATTGGGACTTTGCGGCACCATTTACATGAAATCGGACGAAACTATATATGGAAGGTATATCTAAATCTGAACCGATTTTCTCGAAACTTGGCAGACATCACTCTAGGCTCAATTCAGTACGTTATGCCAAATTTCGTGCAAATCGAAGGATATATAGGGACTTTGGTGCACCATTTACATGAAATCGGCCGAAACTATATATGGGAGCTATATCTAAATCTGGACCGATTTTCACGAAACTTGGCAGACATAATTCTAGACCTAAATGATTGGGCTGTACCAAATTTCGTGCAAATCGAAAGATATATAGGGACCGTTTACATTAATTCGGTTAAATATATATATGGGAGCTATATCTAAATCTGAACCGATTTTTCCCAATTTCAATAGGGTTCGTCCTTGGGCCTAATAAGTGACATATGCCAAATTTCATCCAATTCGGATCATAAATGCGACCTGTACTTTGTTTACAATTTAACATGCACAGACAAACGGACGGACATGCATAAATCGACTTAGAAAGTGATTCTATGCATATTCTCAAAAGGAACCATGTGTCTATCTCGTTTCCTTTTGCCTGTTACAAACTTTTGCACAAAGACATAATACCTTGTACCACAGTGTTGTGAAGGTATAATTAAGTTTTCGGTCCACCTTGTACCACAGTGTTGTGAAGGTATAATTAAGTTTTCGGTCCACTTCATACCAATATTTTAATCTGATCTTAAATATTTAAGTGCAACTCCCTCTTTGACCCCATCATCTTCTCCATGTAAATTTTCGCGATGTTCGGACCATAATTGCGGCCTCTGGTGCGACCAGAAAAACCGACAGAAATTAAGTATTTGGTCCATTTCATCCTTTAAATATTAACCGATCCAAAACAAAGAGGGTCTTCATTGGCCAGAACCCATCCAACACGCAAAATTTTGTGAAGATTGATTCATAACTGTGGCCTGTATCGTGTTTACAAATTATAATGGACAGACGGACGGACGGACACACATGTCTAGATCGACTCAGCTACTCCAGATATGACGATCGGTATACTTAGAGATGGGACTAGGACCAATATTTCACAGTGTTACAAACTCTTGGGTTTGCACAAAGCTATAATACCCTTTCAACATAGCTGTGTAGGGTATAAAAACTCACCTTTGCTGATAGTTTAGAAAATATTATCCACTCCTTTAGCTGTTATAGTCCGTTTTATTTTTTTATATTCCAGCCAAATCCATATCGAATGCCAAACCAACATAACCCACATAAGTGAGAGGAACAATGACTGTCTCTCCGTCCATTGAAATGGAATAAGTTGCCCTGTTTTATTGCAATGAGCCATGACCAAAGAAGAAGACAGCTGAAGAATTATGGATGGAGCAAATGTTGAGATGCTGTATCTGCAGCTCCAGCAACAGATACAGCATAAATGTTTATGTTTGGTAAGTTGCTCACTCTTTCCCTCTCTCACTGCGTTGACTTACAGTCACTTTACGTGATGTTAACTGAAAATGACTGCAAGCAATTTTACAGTTACATGAAAAGAGATATCTGCTGTTGTTTTTGTTGTATGTATGCGCGACAACTGAATGGTTGACTGAATGACTTGTAAATGCTTTGTATGGAAAAACACATAACAGAAATCCTGCACTCACACACATACATAATGGTATACATTTGTAAACGGACATACATACTTACGTTTGGAGGACATTTGTATATATTTTTGTGAGGACATTAAATATTCAGTTTAATTTAATAATATTATTTTTTTGAGAAAAAATTGGGGCTTTCAGCAATCCTCAAGAATGTCTGGCATGAATGCTACATGAATAAGCCACGGGCCCTTTTGAGAAAAGCAAAATGATATTTTTATAATATCTCTTGAGGGATATTTGAGGCGAGAATTTTTAGCGAATATTTTCAAGGCCTAAAATCAGGCGTGAATTTATTAAAGAATATTTTTCAAGGGCCAACTGAGGCGTGGATTTATTAACGAATATTTTTCAAGGCCAACTGAGGCGTGGATTTATTAAAGAATATTTTTCAAGGGCCAACTGAGGCGTGGATTTATTAAAGGATATATTTTCAAGGCCTCAAATAGGCGTAGTTTTATTAAGGAATATTTTTCAAGGCCTAAAGTATCGCGTGGATTTATTAACGAATATTTTTTAAGGCTTCAAATCAGGCGTGGATTTATTAAGGAAAATTCTTTCAAGCCCTAAAATTAGGCGTGGATTTTTTAAAGGATATAAAATCTTTGTTTAATTTCTTATGAACTTAATTTTAAATTTGCATTTTCAGGTAACCAAGAAACCCCATGTCTAGAGACACAAAAACAAAAAGAAAACCAGTGAGCGGAGCAGTATAGTCGGACGGGGCCGACCATACGATACCCTACACAACTTCCATGAAAATCTAACTTTTTGTGGTTCTATATTCTGAGATTTGGCAATATTTAGCGATCTTTGCACACTTTTGACTGGCTAGAGGTCAGCAAATGTTATTAATAATCAGTACAGCCCCTCTAATTACTTGTCCAGATTTCGACTCGAAAAGTACAAATAATTAAATTTTCGGTCCACTTCATCCAAAAAGTTATTATCTGATCATCACCTAACATTTTAGGCGTTGTCCTTGACCATAACTGGAACCTCATGGAACATTTCAAAGCGATCAACGCTATATTTCCGCCCTCCAGTGTGGTAATAGCTTACTAAATAATATATGAATACGTAAGTACCTGTAAATATTTAAGTGTAACTCCCGCATCTGAGTACCTACGGCAATAAAAGTGGTATCAATTTAAAGGTCAACCACTCCTTTTGGATATATAACCAACTTCTCGGGTCTATGTCCTTCAGTGGTAAATATATACGCTGTAGAATACAAATTTTATAATTTTTCACACAAAAGTTAGGGTCCATTTGACCCGCTAAATATTGACCGATCTTTATCAAAACAGACATGCTTATTCTTTGACCCGATCCCCTTCTCCATGCAAAAATTCGCGGTGTTTGGGCCATAATTGTGGCGTCTGGAGCGACCAGAAAATCAGACAAAAATTTAGTTTTTGATCCATTTCATCCCCTAAATATTAACCGATCTTTTCTAAAAACAATAGGGGTCTTCATTGGCCACAACCCATTCTACATGCAAAATTTCGTGAAGATTGGTCCATAACTGTGGCCTGTATCGTGTTTACAAATTATAATGGACAGACGGACGGACGGACACACATGTCTAGATCAACTCAGCTAAATATCTCAGTACGTAAGCACCTGTAAATATTTAAGTGTAACTCCCACATCTGAGTACGTACGGCCATATAATTGGTATCAATTTAAAGGTCAACCACTCCTCTTGGATATACAATCAACTTCTCGGGTCTATGTCCTTCAGGGGCAAATATACAAGCAATAGAATACAAAATTTGTAATTTTTTACACAAAAGTCGGGGTCCATTTGACCCGCTAAATATTGACCGATCCTTATCAAAACAGGCTTGCTTATTCTTTGGCCCGATCCCCTTCTCCATGTAATATTTCGCCATGTTCGCGCCATAATTGCGGCCTCTGGAGCGACCAGAAAAACCGACAAAAATTTTGTATTTGGTCCATTTCATCCCCTAAATATTAACTGATCTTTACCAAAAACAATAGGGGTCTTCATTGGCCAGAACCCATTCTACATGCAAAATTTCGTGAAGATTGGTCCATAACTGTGGCCTGTATCGTGTTTACAATTTATAATGGACAGACGGACGGACGGACGGAAACACATGTCTAGATCGACTCAGCTAGTCGAGATATGACGATCGGTATACTTAAAGGTGGTTCTAGGACCAATATTTCACGGCGTTACAAACTTTTGGGGCTGCACAAAGCTATAATACCCTGACAACATAGTTGTGTAGGGTATAATTAGTCAACATTATGTCCTGTCTTCATGTTGTTGTTTTTTGTCAGTAGTCTATAAAGAATACTTTTGTAGCAAGTGTGCGTGCTTAAGAACTTATGACCTTATTTTTTGCCTCTTCGTTGCAATGATGTTAGTAGTAGTAGGCTCTTGTCACATCCTTTGAGAAGATGAAATAAAAAAGCAAATAGGATGAGACATATAAAAGAATACAAAAGCCGATGAAATATGTTTCAATATTAGCCAAATAAATCATGGTAACAATGACAGTACCTTTCACTAGATGTGGTTTATTGAAAACCATTGAATCGAGAGAGTTGTGAGGAAAGGTACATAAATACATGCCTATATGTGCCAAGACTAAATATTCTTTAATAAAACCTCACCCGTTTTAGGCAAAAATTATTCTTGATCTGCAAATATCAACGATTTGCTTAGACCTCAAAAAGTATTCCATATAAAAATTCACGGATTTATGCCCTTAATAATTATTTTGTAATAAATCGACGCCTATCTGAGCTATATTTGTCTTCTTTACTTATTTTTTATTTCAATTGTATCCGTTCTTCTTTTTAGTCCAACATTTGTTCACGGTTATTGTAAATTGCTTATGTTTACCAGTCATTGGTTTTTGTTTTCGAGAATCGATAAAAATTTCAAAATACATTCATCCAGTCGTAGCACGTTCAAGACAGACAACGTGTGTTGAGATAATTTTTATTTTAAGTACCAACTTAACATTTATTTAAATATGTTGACAATGATATTTTATTGCCTTTGGTGATCCATTAACATAAAATCAGCAGAAAATATATACTGCAATCAATAATTGTCATATTAATATTGGGCCTTTGGACAGTCACATATAATCGATAATAAATATATATGGGTTTTTATTTCTCAATTATTTTTCCGAGAGATGAGCAAAAAATATGGAAAACTAAAACATCAAAAATTAATAAATGTTGAGCATTTATTGTTGTGGTCTTATGATGAAAATAAATTGACATAAATTCATCTTGCAGATATGTAAAAAATTTAGAGTTGGGAATATGTGATATTTTTCCCTTACAAAATACAAGCTTTATCTTCAAAAGCAATCTCCAAGTGAATCGACGCAGTATATATATCTTAAAAAATATAGATCTTCAATAATAATCCCCAAAAAAATCTAAATCTTATTCAGAACTTCAAGATATAGTTATGATTTTATAAAGCATTATTTTTAGATTAAAAAAATAGTCTCTGAAACAATATTCTATAAAAACCCACGCCTTCAAAAAATATTCCTTTAAAAATCTATGCCAGTGCTAGGCCTTCAAAAAATATTATTTAAAAATCCACGCCTTGGTTAAGCCCTCAAAAAGTTTAGTCTTTAATTAC
>NW_026878975.1:0-25545 GCF_032173495.1 Musca vetustissima
ATTTTTCTTCTAGTCTCAATTTGCAGTCAGGATTTTCAATAAACAATTATAAACCCAGCGAGAATTGTGCGCGATCAAATCTGTAAAAGTCAAATTTTTCGGTCCCAGTTTATATGTGGTCAATGTTGACAATTTTTAAATATAGGTGAAGCCGAGGTTCACCCACTTATAATTCGGGAATTATTAAAGTATATAAGAAAAGTTAATAGTTTTAGTTTCATTGATTTGTCGTTGCAAACTTTTTATAATATCGACCTCCAAAGTTCAGTAATGGATGCTGTGCCTACTGCAAATAATAGAAAAAACAGGGCGAGAAAACTGAGTTTTTTAGTTTTTCTCGATTTTTTGACGAAAGCACCCATTTCACGGCCGTCGTGCTAAAGTAAATGTAGAAGCCTACAAAGTGAGAAGTACGTCCCTTTTGTATCGTTTTTGTTTCTTACTGTTTCTTCTAGTTTCAATGCGTAATAAGGAATTAAAAAAACATCAAAAAAAGGATCTTAAGTATATAATATGCACAGCTTCACAGTAATATCTAGTTAATGGTGAAACATTTGTGCGATCCAATTTCTAAAAAAACCCTTTTTTCCGGCGAAATTTTTATATCCGTCATTTGATTAATATGGGTTCCCGCGATCTGTAAGCTGTAAACTTCGTAAAAATCCATCTTTTAGGATGGCGGAAAATGGCTGGCCAAAAACACGAAATTTGAATTTTTTTGAATATATCGCGTATCATCATAAATTACCTGATACGGTTTTTGATCTTTTGCGAAAACAGAATCTTAACAAATTCAACCCAATTTATGTCCAAAATCGTGTGAGTTAGGAATATATCGATGTATTATTTTAAGGTGTACACCGAAATCGGAAGCGTGTTTTAGGCGTATGGACATTTTTGAAATTATTCGCGTTTTAAGAGTTTTTGGGCACTTACTACATCTTAACCGTTAAATGAATTTCCCTCACGCGAATTAATTGATTTTGAGGATTACGCGATTTAGACGCAATTTAAAATCTATATTTCACAACATTGTTTTAGTTTAAGATTATTTAATATTTATAGAATCAAACGATTTATTTGAAGAGTTTTGCTATAATTCGCGAAGTGTATACATGTACGCAAGAATTGGTTATTTATATATCCCTTTTTCGGTGAAATTCAGATAAAATAGAAAAATAATTCAAAAATTTTGGTCAATATAATTTACAGCATAATTTTAATTATTTTTTATGTCCAAAATTAAAACCTCCATGATGCGCGCACCAACCAAGAATTTTATCACGGATGTGTTCGGAGTCAGAACATTTTTCCCTATAGGTGTAAATCATTTATGTAATACGAAAATAAAACGTAATATTAAAAATTGGTAATATGAGTCGTTTATTTTAAAAGCGGTTAAGGTCTATTCTAGGTTCTGATGCAAATCTTGGTTTTCCAAAAGAGTTTTAAAAAATATATTCTACCATATTTAAGAACACAAAGCCACAAACAAAATTGATACCACCTAACAACATTTTTGAAACAATAATATCTTAACATAAGAAAAATGGATTTAATTCAAAATAAACGACTCATATTGTTCATGTCTTTCTTTTGATTGCTATGGTTAAATGCAATATCTTCGTTTTTTATACGGATAAAAAACTTCGTAAAAATCCATCTACTAGAACTAAGGCATCGGGCGAGGCAAAAACGGAAATTTGAAAGAAAATGTTTTTGAAATAAATCGCGGATTTGTTTGATGATAGGGATTAAGAGTTTCTAGGAAAATATTTTGCTAAAAGATAAATTTATCCAATTAAACCTTAAATTATGTAGGACTCTACATACCTGGTTATCAGCCCTGCAAGCGGCCATTTTTACTCACATATTCTAAAATATGATTCTAGCGCTAATAATTATAAATCAATTGGCAAATTTTTTCTGCATGTAATTTGTAGCAAGAGTATTCACCTTCTGATATTTATCGTTATATCATTCCGAGCTATCAATGAATGTGATAAGGAACTTTTACCGTCTCCCATATATCTAATATTTTGGATATCATACATAAAATATTACCAACGACTTAGCGATGATCTTAGCGATTTTGCATTTTAATATTTAAAAACATCAATGCGAAAAAATTCAATATTACAATAACGACTTTAAAGGACTTACGTAATCGATGATGTCGTAGTGATCCACATGATGGGACATTTCCCATATAGCGTTTCCTTTTTTCAACACATTGAGATAACGATTTCGCTTTTAGGTAGCCCAAGAAGTTTGTCACATTTTCCTTCGAATTTTGTCAGAATTGGATTTAGAATTGAATACGGAATTTTTCTTCAAAATTGTGAGGATATATTTTTCGATTCCCATTCGCTTTAATTTTCTCTCATCATGGGCGGTATGAATTTATGGAATGATCAAACGTAATACCGTTCTTACGTGATTTTCAGTTTATTCCAAATCTTAGTTTTACAATTTTCATTCTAATATTTTTTCCACAAACTGACAATAAAATAAAAACAATTTTTCAGAAAAAAAAATATAAATGTATAAAAAATAAAAAACACTTTGTATTTTCTAAATGGAAAGTGGAAACTGAAATTTTCGAGGTAGTGCTCTTGTAATTACAAATTTTTAATATTATAAAATTTTGTCGCTATAACAAATATTTTTTTCAATAATTATTTTGATTAACATATTTCAAAACTTACCTTTGTTTTGCTTATATTTTATTAATGCAAAACGTAGATTTAAATTTTTTATAAAGCCGCTTTATTCACATATCTTTAACGCGGATCGGAATATATTCACTTTTTCATTCATAATCACTTAACGCGAACTTTTTTTGTTACTTCAGTAGTCCACAATAAAATGTGAAAATTTCTGCAAATTAAACCAGTTTGATATTTAAAAAAAAAACTAGCCATTTAACACCACCTAATAATTTATTTTTTGTTTGATCACTTCTCACTTTTAAGCACTTTTTAAACGTTTCTTTGTTTTTGTTTTTTTTTTACTTTTAGTTAAAGAAAAAATTGGATTTTTCTTCCAATTGGCCATAACCGCGGTGGACCAATATTTCAACAATACACTATTTTGCAATGCGTTTAGTTCGAAATTGCACTCTCTATGCTGCTGGCCATTCCGAATTGCACAACGATGAACAATGGCCGCCGATGAAACGCTGTTTTGCCAGGTCATTGTCTGCTCGTTGTTTATTCTGCAAAAGATATCAATCGGCAAATGAATGAATGACGAAGGACGACATCGGCAACTGGGTCTGATAGAAAAGTGTCAGTTCAGTGTCCAAAAGCAAAAACAACAAAAGCAACAACAACGAAAAATAAAAACGTATGTATCAACTTCTTTACCTTTTTGTTGTTGTTGTTGCCTTTTTCTGCGTGTTTCACATTCTGTCTACTCTTCTTTTTTGCAGTTCATTCCAGAGATTGCTGCTGCCATTCAATGACTGGCTGATGTTAGTGGTGGTGGCGGTGGTTGTTTTAGCAGGCAGCTGTAATAGTGGTGGTATTGTTCGATGCCAGAGTATTGGTGGTTGTAGTGTAGACTGGTGGTGATACCAAAGTAAAGCAAAGCCAAACAACAGTAACCAACACCAAAAGCGGCGAAACAGCAAAAAGATACAGATACAAATGGCAATGGCAGCTGAGAGCTAAGAAATACACAAGAAACACCAGACCAAACCAAGTCATCAGTCGTTGCCATGCTATCCATGCGTTCGCCAGCAGTCAAACAAAGAATTTCCGCCGAGAAAGAAATTCGCAAGTTCAATGAATTTTGTTCGCCTTCAGAATGTATTTGGCGGGCACTCTCACTCTCTCCAGCAGCCAGAACAGTTGGCTACAAATTTCAAAATTCCTTTTTAGCTGAGAGTGTGGTATGTATCCGCATCGTAGAAATATTTTAATTGAACACAGATGCCACATCACGTATACAACGTTCTCTAAGCTGTACTCCCAGTCTCTGAATATCTCAATGGCTGCCAAACAGAGCCCAAGCATGTCACGAGGTTAGAGTTTTCGACATTGTCATAAACAACCCGCTTTGAGGCCGTTCACATGTTACATGGAGATGGTGAATCCTTCGCTGCTTATACGTTCAGCTCTGCTGTACAGTGGTAGCAATAATGGTGGTGGCTTGTCATGGCTGATTTTTTCCGTCTCTCTTTTGTCATCTCCTTCTTCTTTTTGATGTTTCAATGGCGACAGTGAAACGACCTTACGGTAAAAGGGCACTTTAGGTGTGAAATAATTTTTTTCTGAATATCAGTTTCAGAAATCAAAAAAAGAAAAGAAAAAGAATTTTAATCAGTAAACTGAATCACAATCACGTTCATAATGACCAGGAATATTTGTTGGGTACTGGGGTTTGTCTAAATTTTAAATAATTTATTTTTTATTAGAAAATTGTGATTTTTTTAAATATAGTTCTCATTTACTAAATATTGTACATTTGTTCTACGAAAACATAATGGACAAAGTTGAGTATATAAGAAAACTGGCTGAACTCGAAATGCTTTCCAAGTAGTAAAGAGCTAACAGGCTTTTTTCAATGTTATTCTACTTTTGGTAGAGCTTTTATTTATACTCTGGGTTGGGTTGTCAGATACGCAACTAATATTTAACATATATACCGTTGATTGGAGTCTATATATATATATATATATAATATTCCATTTTCAAAAAATCACTTTTTTTTATTTCGTACTACATCAAAGATTTAGGTGTAGCGATCAAATTTTTGGTTGGTGTGCGCAATTGTTAGGGAGATTTCTATTTTGGACATAAGAAAAAGATCTTAAAATCGCGCTGTTTATTATATTGTCCAAAAACGTTTATATATGGGCACTTCCGCAGTCACTTACACGACTTTCAGAGGCAAAATCAAATTTTAAATCTTAAAATCTTTTACAATTCTACTTTAATACTTTTTTGTAGAACTTTAGGAGTACTATCAGTGGTAAAAACATTGAGAGCCTCAACTTTTTAACTTTTGAGATAAAAGCCACAAAAGAGCGGTATCTCACGCGTCTTCAAATATACATGACTTTAGACATCAATGCTAATAATGGGAAAACTCTGCGAATTGTGTGAATATTTTGAACTTTTTATATTCTTTACATGAATAATAGATATCAAGCATTATTATTGCACTTTCAAAATTTGGCATATCCTTTATTTGCGAAGGATTTTTCTCGGTCACTCACGCGACATTCTTGATTTTGCAGTTCTTATTTCTGCAGTGTCTGCATTTGTAGTCTTTAAATTAGTATTTATGCTAAGAACAAGAAGAAAAAATTACAAATGTATTTTTGTATTTTTTTGCCTTTACTTTACGTACTTAAGCACAATTAAAGAAACAAATTCTTCGACTTTGGTCTACCTTTTTGCGGAAGTGCCCATATGGCTTATTCGTTAAATATTAATATGGAAATTTTATATAAATTGTGAAAAAGTTACACATTTTCGCAATATATGCGAAAGTTAATAAAAATATAGGAGAAAACATCGTTATATTCATTATATTAAATACACATATCCGTATAAAATTTATTTAAAAAAGTGGCATTTATAAAAATAATCACTCCTTGTGTATAAGTGTACACCTTGCGGTATATAGTACGAACCTTCCAATTAATCGTGGGGTCCTATAAGTAGGAAATTGTCTTAAACTAAAACTATATTATGAACTATTCATTGTAATCCACAAAATCATATGATGCACATGAAGTTTTTAGGAAGTACTGAAGGTTATCTTTCAATCTAGCATATTTTGTGTAATTTCATTTGGCAGCTAAAATTAACGTTGCCCCAAAACTCTTAAAACTCAAAATAATTTCCGAAAATTCCATGTGACTTCGATTTCGGTGTGCATCCGATTTCAATGTGCACCCTAAGCAAATACATCGATATATACCTATTTCAATGCGGCCCAACAAAAACCATGGACGTAGTAACTTCCTCTATTTATTTTTAAATAAATTGTTTACAGATCTCTTTCGGCTGATTTTTTTAAGTTCTGTTTTCGCAAAGGTTCAAAATCAGTATCAAGGTCATTATTTGAAACAGAAAATACAATTAAATCCGCAATATTTTCAAAATCATTTTTTGCGAAATTTCGTGTTTTTTGCAGTCCAGTTCCCACCAAGAAGATTTTATTTTATGCGGAACGTAAATAGAATCAACTGTCAGATGTAAAAAAACATTTGATCGCACAAAATGTTCACCTTTGGATGAATATTACTGTCAAATATTGCAGATTCGCGAGTACAATTGAACTAAAGAAACTTAAAACTAAAAGAAAAATTCAAAGAACGCTCAAAATCGGTCTTCAAAATGTTAGCACCATTTAAAGTTAGATGTAGATGAATTTTCAAACAAACGATACATAAGGTTCGTACTCTTCATTTTGTAGGCTTCTACCTTTATTTCAGAACGTAGGCCGTGAAATGAGATGCTCAGTCACACGTCGAAAAAAACGCTGGGTTGCCTCACCCTGTTTTTACCCAATTTTATACATTAAAGTAGAATTTTTTTACATTAAAGTCCGATTTGATGCAAATGGTGCCCCGAAGTCCTTATATATCTTTCGATTTGCACAAAATTTTGCTAAGCGCACATAATTGAGTCTGGAATGATATGTGCTAAATTTCGTGAAAATCTGTTAGAGGAAGACAAAGTAGGAATAACACGTGATGTTTGAAGAGCAAGTGCGAATTTAACAAAACCTTGGCCGATTCTGTTCATTTTAGAAGCCAAAATATTATATTAGAGCAAATTCGGTTGAAAATGTGGTGAAAATTGAATAGTTGGTTGACTTTATATGCGGTCTACATTTAAACTTGATAATTTGAATCAAACCTTTAAAATAACAACCAATTTGAATGAAAAGCATGCCCAAAATATCGAAATTAGACCAATATATCCCATTTGAAATACCAAACATCTTAAAAGTACTAGCAATGTCTGTGCAAAATTTCAGAGTTATATCTTTAATCTCTATACGAACGGGGTGACAAAGGTAGACATATGTAGGAAACATTTTTAACAATTGTATTCTGCTTCCGACACTTTTTTCGCTTTTCAGCAGTCGTAGTCTACCAATTTTACTGTCCATATCAGACCAACACCGGATAGGATGGACTTATTTTTGAAGAGGTATCGGAAGGAGTGGCATAATATTGTCGGCTTGGTAAAAATTTTACGATCTTTAATCGATTTATAAACTGTACTATTATTATAAGATTTTGAATAAAACACCTCATTTTATATTCATATATTTGTTTTACATGGAATATTTCAGCGTCTTGCAAATTACAAAGTAGCGAACCCTAGCTATAGAGAATTTAAAACAACGTTAGGCATTCGAAAATATAATTATAACTTTTGACGTATAATTCTCTTAATGAATATACCCATATTCTGATATTTGATCCGCTTTGCCACCGCAAACTTGTGTTATTTTTTCGCAATCATATATTTTTCTGACATGTATGTCCTGTAGTTTGATTCCTTTGTGTCTCACGCATCTTATTTGCATTTAAAAATCACTATTGTGCACAGAATATAAAAGTAGGGGTGTGATTTTGGGCAACAAATCACTGTCATTCCATTTTTTACTTGTTCTTTTTATCAGTCATACTACATCACTTCGAATCGAATCGAAATATTGATGAGATATGATATTGGATTTTTTTCATATTTTCCTTTTCAATTTGTACAGTCGAACAAGGGGAAATATATTTTTTGGGGTGTGTTCAGCATAAAGAAGCAAAACGAAAACACAATGAACATTTAATGGATTCTTGTTTTATGTTCAATACGAAAGTATGTTTGTTTGTTTTTCAACTTACCGACAGAGGAATCCTAGTTGGGTGAATATTTTGCGCATGATGATATGATAGAAAGATTGCCGTATATATGTTTCACAATACACACAAGGGATACCTTACGCTGTGATATGTTATGTAAAGTAGAAACACCCCGTCGAATGAATAAACCAACAAAACATTGTAAATGCACTCCCCCTTTTATTCAAATCAATAATTTGGTATATAAAAAAATTTAATATCCATGTAGACGAGGGAAACAGCCCCTTTCCAATAATTGGCTATTGAAATTGACTGAAGTTGCATTGAAAACTAATTTGCATTTTTTGCATACATAAATCACAATGGGAAAGCGTTTCTATCTTATGAGTTTCGAAAATACTTTTTGTTAATTTTGGCGAGTAATTGGAGAAAAGCGATTTAGGGGGACGGACATATTTCGCATCAATTATATTATTGCATTACTACTTGGATTTAAATGAGTATACAATATATAATTCAACAATAAGTAAAAAATTTAGTTCGATACCTCGATATATAACGGAAATATTTAAGAATTTCCATCAATTTCTAGTATAACAAATTAAGAATGATTCCTCGAAATTGATTCCAATATCTCCATTATTGAAAACATTACAGCATTTTTAATCAATAAAAGGTATATTTGTGCCGGTTAGTGATCGAAGAGTTGAACGATATATTTTCCTCCATGTCAAACTTGGAAAGGCCAAGTTTGGACCCGGGGATTTATATGGTCCTCCAATAATGACTATACCAGTAACCACACTGTGGGGCAGGGTATTATGTCTTTGTTCATATGTTTGTAACTGGCAAATGAAACGAGATAGACACATGGTTCCTTTTGAGAATATGCATAGAGCCACTTTCTGAGTTTATTTATGCATGTCCGTCCATGTATTTTTGTGAACAAAGTACTGATCGCATTTATGATCCAATTTAGATGAAATTTGGGACAGCTCATTTATTGCCCAGGATGAACCCAATTGAGATTGAAGAAATTTGGTTCAGATTTAGATATAGCTCCATATATATTATCGTCCGATTTTATCTATATTTGGAAATAAATTGAAATACAATGAGGACAGACAACATATAAATCGTTATAACGATCAAGTATATGGGCAATATTGCCAATTTTTTAACATAGCTGAAGCGGAGGTTCACCCCTTTATAACTCGGGAACTACTTAAGTATATGAAAAAAAGTGAATAGTTTTGGGTTAATTGATCTGTCGTTGCAAACTGTTCATGATATTGACCTCGAAACTTTTTTTTTGGTGGAAGCTGTGTCTACTTTAATGTAAAAAAATGTGTAAAAACAGGTTGAGGCGAACCAGTTTTTTTATGTTCTCTATCAATTTGTGATTAAGCCACTCATTTCACGGTCTTCGTACCAAAGTAAAACTAAGAGCCAACAAAATGAGGACTACGTCCCTTATTTATCATTTTTCAAAATTTTAACGGCATCTACATTTAAATGATGCTAACATTTTGAAGCTCGATTTTGAGTGTTTTTTGAATTTTACTTCTAGCTTTAATACGCCAACAGGAATATCCAAAAATCGATTATAAGATTATTGTAGTCGCGAATCTGCGTAATTTGGTATGTATTTTGAGTATGTAGTATGCACAGCTTCAGAGTAATACTCATCCGAAGGTGCGAATTTTGTGCGATCAAATTTCTAAAAAACCTATTTTTCGGGCCAAATTTTTAGATCTGTCAACTGAATGATATGGGTACCCGCGATCAATAAGGTTTTTTACGTTTCGGATGATATAAAATCTTCTTCGTGAAAATCCATCTACTAGAACGGCGGGAACTGGCCTTCCAAAAACACGAAATTTGGCAAAAAATGTTTTTGAAAATATCGCGGATTTATTTGCGTTTTCTGTGTATCATTTCCGATTCAATAAAAGACCTCATACGGATTTTGATCTTTTTCGAAAAGAGAACTTTAAAAACTTCAGCCGAAAGAGAGATGTACGCAATTTATCTCAAAAATAGATTGTGCTGGCACATCCATGGTTTTTAATGGACCGCATTGAAATTGTATAGATCGATGTATTTTTTTAGGGTGCACACCGAAATCGGATGCGCGTTAATGGCATATGGAGTTTTCGGAAATTATTCGCGTTTTACGATTTTTTGGGTACCTCAATGTAACGTGCGGCACATCTTAGCCGTCAAATGAAATTTTGCAAAATATATATGGATTGGAAGATAAACTTCAGTACTTCCTGGAAACCGCATGCGCATCAAATGATTTTGAGAATTACGCGATTTAGACGCAATTTATCTCAAAAATAGTGTGAGCTGGCACATCCATGGTTCTTAATGGACCACATTGAAATCGGTATAGATCGATGTATTTTTTTAGGGTGCACACCGAAATCGGATGCGCGTTAATGGCATATGGAGTTTTCGGAAATTATTCGCGTTTTACGATTTTTTGGGTACCTCAATGTAACGTGCGGCACATCTTAGCCGTCAAATGAAATTTCGCAAAATATATATGGATTGGAAGATAAACTTCAGTACTTCCTGGAAACCACATGCGCATAAAATGATTTTGAGAATTACGCGATTTACACGCAATTTAAAATGTATATTTCATAATATTATTTTATTTTAAGATTTATTCCTATTTATAAAACCCTAAGATTTATCGGAAGGGTCTTGCTATAATCCGCTAGGTGTATACTTGTACAAAAAAATGAGATTATTTTTATATATGTCAATTTTTCGGCGAAATTCGGGTAAAATAGCAGAATAACCCCAACATTTTTTTCTGAAATTTCTTGTATAAAGTTAAAAAAATAAATATGATGACATTATTTTTCGAACCAAAAACAAATATTTTTCCTCAATATCTTGTTTTATTGTCGCTGTGATTTACAAATCGCTACACGGACTTGTGTGATTTTGATATCATTTGATTCATCATGGTGTTTAGATTTTGTAGATATTTTTAAATTAATTTTTAGGTGTGTGTAAGTCATTAATATTATGAAAATATTGACGTAATCCCCTACATTTTTATTATTTTTCTCATATTTCGCGAAGATGTGCAACTTTATCGCGATTATTATAATGTATTCATATTCTTATTTTACGGAAGAAGATATATATCAACGTTTTTGGTCAATATAATAAACGGCGTAATTTTAAGATGTTTTCTTATGTCCAAAATTAAAACCTCGATAACTTTTGCGCGCATCAACCAAAAATTTGATCGCGAACGGTTTCGGAGTCAGAACATTTTTCTCTATATGTGTACCAAAAATCATTGATGTGCCACAAAAACAAAAAAGCTGATTTTTTGAAAATGGAATATTAAAAAATTGGCAATATTGCCCATATATGGGCAATATATATATATATATATATTGCCCATATATGGGCAATATTGCCAATTTTTTAATATTCCATTTTCAAAAAATCAGCTTTTTTGTTTTTGTGGCACATCAATGATTTTTGGTACACATATAGAGAAACATGTTTTGACTCTGAAACCGTTCGCGATCAAATTTTGGTTGATGCGCGCAAAAGTTATCGAGGTTTTAATTTTGGGCATAAGAAAAAAATCTTAAAATTACGCCGTTTATTATATTGACCAAAAACGTTGATATATATCTTCCTCCGTAAAATAAGAATATGAATATATTATAATATTCTCGAAAAAGGTGCACATCTTCGCGAAATATGAGAAAAATAAAAAAAATATAGGAGATTACGTCAATATGACATACACACACCTAAAAATTAATTTAAAAATATCTACATAATCTAAACACCACGATGAATCAAATTATATAAAAATCACACAAGTCCGTGTAGCGGTTTGTAAATCACAGCGGCAACAAAACAAGATATTGAGGAAAAATATTTGTTTTTGGTTCGAAAAAATAATGTCATCATATTTATTTTTTTAATTGTATACAAGAAATTTCAGAAAAAAATGTTGGGGTTATTCTGCTATTTTACCCGAATTTCGCCGAAAATTTGACATATGTAATAATAATCACTTTTTGGGTATAAGTATACGCCTTGCGGATTATATCAAGACCCTTCCGATAAATCTTAGAATTTTATAAATAGGAATAAATCTTAAAATAAAATAATATTATGAAATATACATTTTAAATTGCGTGTATATCGCGTAATTCTCAAAATCATTTGATGCGCATGCGGTTTCCAGTAAGTACTGAAGTTTATCTTCCAATCCATGTATATTTTGCGAAATTTCATTTGACGACTAAGATGTGCCGCACGTTACATTGAAGTACCCAAAAAATCGTAAAACGCGAATAATTTCCGAAAACTCCATATGCCATTAACGCCCATCCGATTTCGGTATGCACCCTAAAAAAATACATCGATCTATACCGATTTCAATGTGGTCCATTAAGAACCATGGATGTGCCAGCAAAATCTATTTTTGAGATAAATTGGGTACATCTCTCTTTCGGCTGAAGTTTTTAAAGTTCTCTTTTCGAAAAAGATCAAAATCCGTATGAGGTCACTTATTGAAGCGAAAATGATCCACAGAAAGCGCAAATAAATCCGCGATATTTTCAAAAACATTTTTTGCAAAATTTCGTGTTTTTGGAAGTCCAGTTTCCGCCGTTCTAGTAGATGGATTTTCACGAAGAAGATTTTATATCATCCGAAACGTAAAAAAACCTTTTTGATCGCGGGTACCCATGTCATTCAGTTGACAGATCTAAAAATTTGGCCCGAAAAATAGGTTTTTTAGAAATTTGATCGCACAAAATTTTCACCATCGGATGAGTATTGCTGTGAAGCTGTGCATACTACATACACAAAATACATATCAAATTACGCAGATTCGCGACTACAATAATCTTATAATCGATTTTTAGAAATTCCTGTTTGCGTATTAAAGCTAGAAGTAAAATTAAAAAAAAAACTCAAAATCGAGCTTCAAAATGTCAGCATCATTTAAAGTTAGATGCAGTGAAAATTTTGAAAAATGATACATAAGGGGCGAAGTCCCCATTTTGTTGGCTTCTAGTTTTATTTTGACACGAAGACCGTGCAATGAGTGGCTTAGTCACAAATCGATAGAGAACATAAAAAAAATGGTTCGCTTCAACGTGCTTTTACAAGAGATTGATTCGGTTTATACGAAAACCGCATGCGCATCAACTGATTTCAACAAAAACGCGAATTGTATGCTTTTCAATATTGATCATTTTATGAACTGTAAGTGCAATATATTTAGTCACTTTTAACGACGAAACTCTTATTAGATGAATTTACCGATATTTAACAATCATCTAAAAAAATTTGCAGAAGAAAGCGTCGTATATTTTAAAAGATTAAGGCAAAACCGTATCCTCTTAACCATACTAAAAAATCGAAAATTCAAAAAAAAATTTTTGTTTTAATTCAAAAATTAATTTATTTTATTTTCCGATATATTCATGCTTCTATTTGTTTTTCGCGACTATTGAACCCTATTTCAATGTGATTTGATTAGTATGCAAAGAAAACAATGGTGTTTAATCATTTGTGAAGAAATTCGCGAATTACGACAAATAGGAATTCATTTAATTTATATTTGAAATACAAGATTTAAAACCGCTATAACTTTTGTGCGCAGCATCCGAATTTGTGAACGCGAACAGATTTCGAATCAGCATATTTTTCTTAACCTATGTACCAAAAATCATAAATGTGCTCGCAAAAAAATTTTTCAAAAAATTGTTAATGGAATTTTAAAAGAATTTTGTATTTTCCCATATATGTAATAAGTACGATATTAACCCTAAAATGAGTTTTTGTTTTTTTTAAGATTTTTGACGTTTAGGCTGATTTTTGAGCTGTAGTCTATTCTGAGACTTATAGTAAAACTTTATGTCGAACATTTCTGTAGAATATTCTGAGCATATTTAATCCCGTTTTGAATGAGTTTTCAATCACTCCTCGGAAAGGGGACTGAAAATACCCCTTCAATGAGTTGGTTGGGGGTTAAAGTTGTATACTAAAATATTCCTCGATATTTGATTAGTAATATTGCCGAAGACACTATATACCTAAAATGCAAGAATTTCATGAAATCATAATTCGAAAATGATACAAATTCTTCAAAGGGGGTATATTGACACCTCCCTCCCTTTTTAGGTTACATCCCAACGCCGCTTTTTCATAATCTGTTGGTATTTCCCGGTAATTATCCAAAAAAAATGAAATTTGTTGTGCAGTGTTATTGAACTAGGGTTAAGAACGTCTCTTTCCTATTTTCACTTCCTGTTTATCTAACCGAATTGTTTTCTACGGCGTAAAATAATATAAATTTTACATGAAAAAATAATATAAAATACACGTTACAAGTTCGGAAATCGTGCTACTGATGCAGGAGGTACCTATGGGCCTCCAATAATAAGTTTTATTATTGAACGTTCGGAAAATCACCTTAATATACAAAATAAATGTCCGAATATACCAAAAATTGCTAGAACTACTAGAAATCAAATAAAAAAACAAGAGGAAAAGCGTTAAGTTTGACCGGGCCGAACTTTGGATACACTCCACCATAGATATACTGACAGGAACTTGAAATAAAAATATAGGGAATATACCAAAAAGTGTACCTATACCTACATTTCTACAAACCTATTTTGGTTCTAAATATTGGTCCTAGACCCCATGTTTCTTTGGACCAAATTTGTTTCCAAAATTTTTGATTTCTTCCAAACTTTCCGCATCTTGTTATTTCTTCCAAAATTAGCTCAAGTTCGAATATGGGGAATATCGGTCCACTCCTTCTGGTACCTCACACACAGAGGCTAGGGCTAAATGCGGATTACAGTTAATATTTATTTATTTATTATGTTCTAGTTTTTGTTTTCGTATCTTCCGCAGATGAAATGATTACAACAGAGTCTAAGAACCAATAATTTAATATAAAATGGGGGTTATATTTTTGGTAGGGAGAGTTTTTACCATATACGACTACAAAATACCAAATTGCAGCGAATTGGGTTGACAAACGCGCTCAAGAACCCCAAAGTACAGAAAATTGGGGGGTACCCTTATATAGGGGCTATCGGAAAAAAATTACCTATATATATTTTTGTGGAGAGATTTGGTACCTATTAAGAACTCAAAATACAATCGAAAAAAGCGTGATTGTAACAGACGGACATGACTATATCGTCTTAGAATTTTAACCTGATCAAGAATATATGTACTTTATAGGCTCGGAAATGAATATTTCAAGTAACAAACGGAATGACAAAATGAATATACCCTCCATACTATGGTGGAGGGTATACAAAAGTTGGGAATTCACCTAAATGAACGCCCCCACTTCGAAAAGCTTTAATGAAGAAATCCAGTACATTTTTGCCGTATGTTAATCTGTTAATCGGATATATCTTCAAGAGTTCTTGAGTTTTTCACTTGAAATTTTGTAGAGAAATTCTTTAATCAGTGTAGATTCGAATTATATCAAAAAAATTTTTGACCCCGAGAATGGGGGGGGGGTCCCCTTAAATTCCGTGGAACCCCGCGTGATTTTAGTTCTTTTACATGCCGGATCTAATGAGCCCATCCATGTTCAATTCCGCTCAATAACACGGCGGATATAGGTACCTTGAGTGTGGGAAAAACTGCAAAAAGTTATTTTGACAAGTTCGCGTATATAATCGGGTTTTTCTTCGAACTGATTTTACCTATATTAATGCTTGTATTATCATATTCGCGAATCTGTGTGAAAATGGGTTTTTTGCATAGTAAAGTGCATCGAGCGGCACACTTACAGAAGAAAGGGTCATATATTTTAGAAGATTAAGGCAAAACCGTATTCCCTTAATAATACTAAAAAAAATCTAAAATTGAAAGAAAACATTTTGTGGCAATTCAAAAATTAATTTATTTTATTTTCAGATATTTTCATGCTTTTATTCGTATTTCGCGACTATTAAACCGTATTTCAATGTGATTTGACAGATATTCAAAGAAAACAAATGTGTTTATCCATTTGTGAAGAAATTCGCGAATTAGAACAAATAGGAATTCACTTAATTTATATTTGAAATACAAGATTTAAAACGGCTATAACTTTTGTGCGCAGCATCCGAATTTGTGAACGGGAACAGATTTCGAATCAGCATATTTTTCTTAACATATGTACCAAAAATCATAAGTGTGCTCGCAAAAAAATAAAAACATTTTTTTAATAGAATTGTAAAAGAATTTTGTAATTTGGCATATATATTTGTATATAAAAATTGTATTACATTATATTTACAAAAACTCAAAACTGCGAAAAAAATAAATTGGCAGGTAATGTGGACCAGTATGGATGGGTAATGTAGACCAGTAAGTTAGGGAACCCCCCCCCCCCCCCATTCACGATTTTATTTTTTCAAGATTTTCAATGGGCTGGTAAATCAAAACCAATGCTTGTTAAGGTTTATAACTTAACACATATATACTTGAAGATTTAAATTAGGAGAAAAATAATTTACAAAAAATTTTGTTATTGTTTTGTTGTTGTTTTTTGTAATTAAAGAAAAGTCCTTATTTTTGATGGCGGGCATGATAACTCCTCACTGAAACATCGGAATCCGAAAATTCCAACGGTGTTAGAAGGAGTACATGTCTGGCTCTCGTATGAACTAGGATTATTAACATCGCTCCAAAATTAACAAAATGGTGGACTTTTGAAAAAATATTTTTGGAAAATCACCGATTTTTTACCAAAACCCAAGTTAAAAAAATAGGGAAGATCTTCACCGATTGGCTTTATCTTAGTTCATACGATAGCTATACACTCACAGAGAAACGTGTAAAAATTTGAAGTCGATTGGGTTATTAGTTTTTGAGTTATCGTGCCCGCCATTCGCAAAACAAAATGTTTAGAGAAAAACGCGTTTGAAGTTTGAGAAGCCCTTCAGCCGTCACTTGATGCTGATATAATAAATCGGCTATATCTTCAAGAGTTCTTGAGATTTTCATTTGAAATTTTGTAGGGACATTATTTAATTAGTGTAGATTCGAATTATATCAACAAAATTTTTGACCCCGAGAATGGGGGGTCCCCTTAAAAGGTAGGTTGTGGATTTGTTGTGATAAATTTATATTTATTTCAATTTTTGGTAAGTTCCTGTTTAGGAATGGCTCCTATTTAAGGGGACCGCCCCATTTGAAGGTGCTAGCTTCATTTCCAACCGAGCAGCTGTAATTTCGTTAAAAAAGTTCTGAAAACTATTTAAGCGAGGTAGAAATGTTTTTAATATGGGCCCATTTTACGAACTATTCCCCCTGAAAGGTCCCGTTTTTATAGTGGTCCACATACCCCGACTTTGAATTATTTTATTTAAAAATTATTTTCGGCTTGAATAATATATAAAAATTAAAAATCACTGATTTTATTTACAGATAAACGTACATTTTTGTTGTGTAAAGTATAGAACCAGATAACTTCTTTATATTTGAGAAAAGAAAATTGTTTAACTCATGAGCTAAAAACATCTTAAAATCACAGATTTTAATAAGAACTTATTCATTCAAAATCATGTTAGATGTTTGTTTTCATGTTAGATGTTTGTTTTCACTTATTAGGAAAACATATATCAAGGCAGTATTGTCATATTTCAAGCATTTTCTAAGATATGGGGGTGGTCCACATTAGACGCATATTCCACATTACCCGATGTTACTCTATAATAAAATTAATTTTTGACTATTTATTGTGGACCCATCTTCGAACTTGATTTATATTTGGAAGAAATATTACGATGTGCAATGTTTGGATGAAATCGGTTACTCCCTTCGAGAGTTATCGTGTGCACAAATCAGACAGACAGGCGGACGGACACTTTTGCCGCATCAAAGTGTATATACCCCCATTGCCTACAAGGCTGAGGGTATAAAAATGAACAAGGGAAGACGAATAATTGTGCACCATGACAATGCGAGCTCTCAAAGATCTGCTCAAACCAGTGCCGGCCCAAATTTGGACTTGATGCTAAGAATTTTTGTCGTCCGCCGTGCAACGCTGATTTAATTATTGTATTCAACGAATTTCGTAGCCAAAAGATACTTTTGAAGTGTTCAAATAATATGTTTTGCAGGTGTCTCAATCGAAATGGAAAAATGCTGTCGTAATTATAAAGTTTATAAATTATGCAACAGCATACATTGAAGAGCAGTAAGACCATTTTTGATGAAAAATATTTGCCTTTTTAGTAATAAGCCAGAAATATATATTTACCATATCTCTTGCATAAATTCTAAACTAATTATATATCCAGTAATGGGGGTTATTAGAGGCCTACAAAATTGTTTATTAAATTAATTAAGGCTTCTCTTAAAATAATATAAACAAAAAATAAATCATTTGTACTTTATTTATATTTTTAGTTAATTTTGAAATTTAACATCCATTTTTAAGGGCATTTTCCTATAAACGTACTTTACTTTATTGGCCACTGTGGCAATATAAATAATGTGTGGATGATCTTATGTTGTGGATTGTTTCAAAAATACGGTCCACTAATTTTTTAAGGAAATCTCAATAATTTTCCTGCCAAACTTGCTTAATTCGTAGTTTTAAGGCCAGTCCAAAACCGGAACGTTATGTTCAACAATCCAAGACTTCGATTGCTTAGAAACATGGATTCCAGCATTATCTTGTTGGAAATTCCAATCTTCATCCATTTTTTCATCCATACATGAGAGAAGAGCATCTTCCAACAGTTCGTTATAAATTGTACTATTAATTTTTGTAGGAACGAAACAGATTTTCGACATGCCAACTGCAGAAAACGCTGGCCAAACCATAACAATACCACCACCGAAATTACGTTTTGACATTCGAACTTCGTTTGATCTCAAGTCATGCCAATAGCATGAGTATGGGTCCATCTAAATTAAATTTCTTTTCATTAGAAAAAAATTACTTTTTTCCACTCATCTGTCCATTTCATGTATTTTCTTGCAAATTTAAGACGATCTTCTTAACCCTACGGTCAATAACCGGGTACATTTGTACCTTTTTTCGAATAAAAATGTTGTAAAATTTTTAATAATGAATATATTTGGATCAAACTTTGAGGAATCATTCTTGAGGTATTTTCACACGAAAAAAAAAATTAAAAAATTAAAAATATTTTCCATATATATTATTTTTACAATTTTTTAAAGTTATTACCTACGTAGATCAATAACCGTGGTACATTTGTACCCATCCAAAGATAGCTCTGTAACTCATTAAAAAATTGGACTATCGTGAGGTTTTTTGTTTTAAGTTGGTCAATGCGGATCTGATCTAGATGTAGGAATTCAAAATTATATATACATTAAAATAATATATATTTAAATCCATGCTTAAATGAAAATCTATCTAAAAAAATGTAGTAAATTCGTTATAGCTTTCGAATGGGTTAAGCTTTTTTAGTTATTTTTTATTGGGATCTAAGTTAGGTGTTCTTCAACCCCTCTGCAAATTTTTGTGGCCCCAGAAAACATGGGGCCATCAGGGCGACTCGTGGAAGTCAGAAACTACCCTGGTTTTCCCTTGGTATACAGGGACAAAAACAATGATTATTGTCCGTAATTATCCAATTATTCTCCATATTGGGCCTGCAACTTTTTCTATAATCGAATTAGTGTGATTTATTACAATCCTAAATTGGCGTGCATATATAAACTATCATTAAATAATGTTTTAAAGTATTAAATAATGTTAAAAATACGCCAATCACGATCTCTAAACTCATAAAATGTGAATAATTGGCTATAATAGTTGTTTTATTCCCTGTATGCCAAAGTAAAACCAAGGTAGTTTCTGACTTCCACGAGTCGCCCTGATGGCCCTATGTTGTCTAGGGCCACAAAAAATTGCAGAGGGGTTGAGGAACACCTAAATAAGATCCCAATAAAAAAATAACTAAAAAAGCTTAACCCATTCGAAAGCTATAAGGAATTTACTATGATTGTTTTAGATAGATTATCATTTAAGCATGGATTTAAATACATATTATTTTAATGTACATATAATTTTGAGTTCCTACATCTAGATCAGATCCGCATTGACTAATTTAAAACAAAAAACCTCATGATAGTCCAATTTTTTAATGAGTTACAGAGCTATCATTGGATGGGTACAAATGTACCACGGTTATTGATCTACGTATACTTTTTTGGTTATTGACCGTAGGGTTAATGGTGTTTTTTTAGCATTGGTTTACATTTCGGTTTTTCCCATTTTATGTTTTCATCTTGTCGTAAAATGTGTTCAACGTGTCTGGATGTTACAGGAAGATCTAATTTATTCTTTATTTGTGTGGAATTCAACTTGTTTCGGGTTGCTTCTTGTTTTATTATATTTAATTGTCTTCTTGTTAGTTTTTTTATTTCCCTTTGTAGGTTTGCGAACTCCAAAATTTTGGTCTTTCTTCAAGAAATTTCGCACCACACATTCCGAACGATCGATTTTATGTCCAATCTCTCTATTGGAACATTCTTCGTCGTGGAAAAATTTAATTTGAATCTTTTCTTGGTCGGACAAAAAATCCATTGCGTATCTTTAAAAGTGATTAAAATTTACTGAGTTAAATATAAAAAGTTGTACTAAATTGAAACGATAATATTAGAAACGTACCTCCGGTTGAAAACAAGCTAAAATTGATAATATTTTACCTTTATAAAAAAATTTAATAGAAAATTTTGCGTCTGCGTTTATAGGAATCTTCCACTCAAAATAGAACCAAAAACATTTTAACTCATAAATAATGTAAACAAGAAGAAGAAGAAAAACATTTTTACATTAAAAAAGTACCGTTACGCTTCCTCTTATTAATAATAAAGTTCAATTCTGCTTTTGAATGAGAACAAGAATAATATAACAAACATAAGAAAGAAAAAAATGAAGTGCGTTTATAGGAATGTGCATCAGTGTACATATCGCTCATTTAATGCAAGAGAGACATAACTCAAAAACGCGATTTTCGAGTTAATGGTGCTCGATTGTTTGCTATAATAGACCTCATGTTGTGTAAAAACATCATTTGAATATCTCTTACACACTCTAATTGAGAATCTGTAGAAGTTTCTCTGCCCCATTTAAATTGTGAGTGAAATGAAAACTTAAAACGCTTTTTATGCAAAATCCTTTTTTTTTGAGTTATGCTTCTAGCAGAAATGAATGACATTTTGCATATTAATTACTAAAACAAGGTTTTTTACATTTAATTTTAAATCAGGTTACGCGAAATTCATTATGAAATTATATTTATTTTCTTTGTAATCATACAAACCCACAACGGAAAATGTATCCATTTTTATAACACGAAAAGCCACATAGGGGACACTGGGGCAGCATCGGCATTGGGGTACCTTCGGCAATAACGTTTTCGATATGAATCTCTCATTGTATATCACTAGCTTTGATCGATATGAAGCTCTCATTGTATATCACTAGCTTTGATCCATAGGAATCGAATATAAAAATAAATAACTGTAGCAAAGTTTGAAATCTCTAGCTAACAAATTTATTTTAATGAAAGGGCTTTTATATTTTCAAATTTTAAGTCATTAATTACAATTTATTTCCTTATAAAAAATATAAATAAATAATGTTTTTAGAAAAGTATCAGACAAAAATGAAAAACTATAGGAAGTACCTTTGGGGCATATTTGGCATATTAAAGTGGGGTATTATATTCCATTATTTCCATATATTATTTCCATGCATTGTTTTTTGATTTGTCTTTAAAAATAATCCTTTGATATAGTTCGAAATTTCATATATAATACCAAAAATGTTTCTATTGGCAAAAATATGATGGGGTGTGGATTTGACGTCAACGTCCGCTGCTAGAAGATATAACCTTAAACGTCAAACATTGAGTCGTATATTAAAACAAAATATAATCTTTAAAGGGATCTGAATTCTAACCATACAGATATCAATAATAATTACCAGGCTATGTCTATGAGTGACCAACGTGCCTCATCAAATGCCGAAGCTACCCCGGTTTGGGGTGTCCACTAGTATGTTTTCTTGAGAAAGTTTTCTCAAGAGATTTGTGTGGTCACGTAGTATAAGTCGACTTCAAGAGGTCACAGCTTCCAAAAGATACTTGCAAGCAATTATTTAAAAACACTTCTTTTACTTTCTGTCAACTGGTAGTTTTTTGTAGACTTGCAGAACACGTTGGGTAACCGCTGTGTGTTATTATATTTTCCTAACTTATAAAAATATATTTGTTATATATTTCTGCCAAATCTTCGATAGGAAAAAATATAAACCCAAACAAAAAATAACAAAATTATTCATATCACACTTACAAAAACCAAATAATAAAGTAGCACGAACAATTTGTATATTTGTATCAGTATTTTTATTTTTTATTTCTCTAAAATTTATTAAAACATTATACATAAGATAATTTAATCATTTACATTACAAAATACGGCTATAGCTATTATTGAAGATACAAAATAATGAATAATGTAGACATTGTATTGTTTGTTGTGTATTTTACACTTTGCAAAGTGGAATTTATGTACGCATATAAGCGACTGATTCTATTGTGGACTATTTCGATAAATTCGTTCAAGAGAGAGGCTGTGGATTGACGCGTTTATGCTTAGTTTATACATGCAGTCTATAAGAAAGAGCGTATTTTATATATTGTTTATATTTGTACTTACCAATGCTAGTATGTCTTGTGTGCAAGCAAATATATAATCTCGATATCTACTATCTTTAAAAAGGAGAGAGAGAGAAACTATTTTTCAGTTTTTATAAAATGGCTAGGTTTGCAAGAAAAAACCCAAAATAAGTAAAAATTGGCAAATTCAAACTTTACAATCTTCTACTTTGGATATTCAAATATAATTACTGCCAATTCCGATGAGGAATGTGTACAAAATCACAAATATACCGAATAATGGGAGCAATACCAATAATTTTCGGTATGAACATTTTTCGCTCAATGAGAATCTGCAATTGGAGAGTACAGCTGATTTTATGGAAAAACGTCTTCAAACTCTCCAAAATACCGAATTTGGGAGGTACCGGTAAATGTAGAAAAATCCTACAAGGTGAACCAATATTGAATATTTTTGGCAGAGAGATTTGCCACTCAATCTGAATTCATAGTAACAATTTACAGCCAATTCGGTTGAAAAGCTGAATATTGGTACATTAAATCGGAGGGAATATATGGGAACTGTATCTAACTCTGATGCGACTCTCATTAATATCCATAGCATTTCAATAGACATAATTCCATCTACAATAGTCTGGTGTATGGTATAAAAACCAAGTTTAAACAAATGTACCTACAAGGACTTAAAAATAAAACAATACAAGCTTTAACAATGATTAAAAATCCTTAACTCAGATTATGCCAACAAATTTTATTTCAAAATCGGATATTTAATTTTATAAATATTTTATTTAAAAACATTTTATTATTAAATTGAATAAGATATTATATTTCTTTGAAGGTCCGCTAAATTTTCCGAACAGCGCACTGTGGTCGAAATCATTGAGAAAGTCAAAATTTCTGATATACCTAAACGAAATGCATTATTTTTTGATAGGAGAGGGAACGACCTACAATCCGATTTGTAATATGGAGGCCAACCAAACAAAGTGTTCCAATATTGAAGATTTTGTACCCAATTTTGAAGGAGGAAGAAGGAAAAAAGTCATGCTGAATCCAAGTTCATTGTTTTTATAAAAATTGACTTGTTGACCACGAAGTCAGCCACCAACGAAACGAAGTTCTCATTGAGGTCGTATCGAATTGTCACAAGAGACATTTGGGTATGAAAGGGTTTTGTAAAGGAGCAATAAATAGCCTCTGGGGAGAATATCCCTACAAAAAACTAAGCGTACTGATGACGATCTGTGTCGAGATCTGAAACTATAGTCTTCCCTGCCTTACCCCACGGCGGACAATGCCATACATTCCCCACTAATAAATAGTTGTTTTTTTTTATAAAAACAACAAACTGAGATTCAGCCAGACTATTTTGCAAAAACAAAAAATAATAATTTTTGTTAGGGAGAATTAGCAAATATAGTCCGATTTAGTCAATATTCGATGCACTAATTTCGATAGGTATAGACAAAATGCAGAATTTCAAAAACATATAAGTTATTAATTTACCGTCACTAGATCGGCCACAGGCTGTATGGAATGAAATTATTTTAAATAATTTTCAAAATTTGTGGCCCTTGGGGTTGTTTACTATGTGCAGAACCCAAGTTAAAATGTGGTATAAGCGGTTTAACCCTACGATCAATAACTGAGTACATTTGTACCTTTTTAGATTGAAACTGCTGTAAAGTTTTCAATAATAGAGATATTTAAAAATATTTGACTATTTCCCTTATATTATTTTAACATATTTTTAAAGTTATTACCTATGTAGATCAATAATCGTGGTACATTTGTACCCATCCACAGTAAGGGCTGTAATTCACTCAAAAATGGGACTACCTTGTTAATTTTTTTAAATATAATAATTAAAGAAGTGATTTTGAACCCCATATTCAAATGATAATCTATCTAAAAAATCATAGTAATTTCGTTATAACTTTTTTTTAAATTATAGGAACACCTAAATTAGATTTCTTTAACAAATAATTAAACCAGCTTAACCCATTCGCAAGCTATAATGGAGTTACTATGATTCCAAGGGTTAAGTTTCGTCCGAGCACGCCAAAGATCGATGATATCACATCGTCAAATTACAGTCAGGCTATCACAAAACCTGCGACAGCGAATGTTTCGAAATCGCTAAATGTTTGCCAAATCCTCCTTCGGACTTGATCGAGGCCTGGTAAAGATTATAGTTTGTGCAAAATTTGATTCAAATCGGACATTCCATTCGCCTAATTTTGGATTTATACATTTTGAAAATGTTGACCATTAGTGGGCTAGATACCTGAAGAGATGGACCAACGGGTCCCATCTTCGAACTTGATCTAGGTTTGGTAATGATAATAGGTTGTACAAAGATTTGTTCAAATCGAATTGTCCGTTTGCAAGATGTTATAAAATTAATTTTTAACACAATTTTTACGACTTTATGGAGAAGGAGAGAACCGATACTCCCTATTTTCAAAATTGAAATTTGGATGAAATCGGTTACGTGCGCACCAGTCGGCTATACGGACGAGCCGACGTTTGTAAATGAACTCCAAATTGTCGGAAACAAAATTGGTCCAAAGAAACATGGGGTCTGAAATCAATATTTCGATGCGCACATTTTTGAGTATCAAAGTGTATATACCCTCATTAGCCTTAAGGCTGGAGGTATATTTTGTTCTCAATTATTTCTAAAGGAAACCGTAGGATTTTTTATACAGGCCCTTTGAGACATATTTATTTTTATCCAGGCCTTTTGAGACATATTTATTTCGATATAAATTTATTTAGTCACAGTCCGATTTTATGAATTATGTGGGGTCCAAACAGAAGTTTTTTTAAAGAGACCTCCTGGAATGTTTCTTTATGGAAGCGTCATTACACTTTTATAAGCGTTTACTATTACAAGCAGAGAATATGAAGTAAAATCAATATTAACATCCTGATTCCCTAAGACGATCCAAAGTCTATCGAACGACTGATAGTCACTCGAATTTGAATCAGATTGGGTTTCAGTAACAAATAACATAACGT